>NW_003303568.1:90064-97208 GCF_000142945.1 Phytophthora infestans T30-4 | reverse complement strand
AGATTGCGACAGCCTTCGGGCAGTAAATCAGGAGCTGTTCAATCGGCTCCCACGAGTTCTCGGAGTGGGCATAACCCCTCCACTTCACGAGGAGCTGTCGCTTACCGCGACGCCGTTGCTCCTGGAGGATCCGCTCCACGTGGAAATGGACTTCTCCATTCCGGTCAAGCAGGGGCGGAGGTGCCCTCGTACGAGTACGAGCACTCGGCGCCTCCCGAGCGCCACTATCGTCCGAGTGCTCCGGCTGCGGGTCCGCCACAGGGCCCTGAGGCTGACCGCCTCCCGAACGCCACTATCGTCCGAGTGCTCCGGCTGCGGGTCCGACACAGGGCCCTGAGGCTGACCGCCTCCGTCAATGTGTCCTCGTGCTTGAGATTGCACTTGGCCTTGGGGCTGGCGGTAATGCTGCCGCCCAGGCCGGGAATCAGGGCGAGCTCGCTCGTCTTGCGGGCCGCCTGGACCTGTTGGAGCGAGAGGTCGCGAGCCTGCACCTGCGGGTGGATCGCCGGGCCTCTTCGTCCGATCTGGACGAGGTCTTTCGCATGATCTGACGGATCGAGGCTTTGTTGCCACGTCCGGAGCCGCCTGCGGCACACTCCCAGACGTACGCGTATGGTGCGTACCCGGCGTACTCAGCGTACTCGGCGTATGGCGCCGGGGTCCGTTCGTATGGAGCCCCTCCGGCGTACGGTCTTGACCGCAGCCTTGCCGTCCCGACCGAGGCTTGGGTGCCTGCTCCGACGCCCTCGTAGACGACTGTGACCGGCCCTCGCTTCGAGGAGCTGGGTCAAGGGGGGTCTGCGAGCCAGCAACCCCCTGCGGGTCAAAGTACCGCTTAAGACGTCCGACATAGAACGTCGGGTGCGTCGTCATTGACTTTGGAAGGTCGATGGTGTACGACGCACCATGTCTGGCCAGGACTGCAAAAGGTCCGATGAAGCGGTGCTTCAGTTTGTTGCTGCCGACAGAGCTAACAGTGTCTAGAGGTAGGTTCCTCGTGTCTAGCAACACTAAGTCACCAACCTCAAATATACTTAAGTTTCCTCTTCCTTGTTTGTCTGAGTACTCCTTTTGTTTATCTTGGGCTAGCGGCCATGGCATCGCGGACCCTGCTGACAATGTTCAGCTGTATCCATAAAGAATCAACTGTTTCGCAAGCGAAACTAGTCTCACATCGAGACTGGAGGAAAGGGCTTTACCGAGCCTCCTCCCCCAACTAAGAATAGAGGAGTCAGTGTCTCCTCGAAGAGTGAGAGGCACTCTGGGGTGGCGGAAGCCGTTCAAGAAGAACGGCGTGAAACTCGTGGACGCGTGCACCGCGTTGTTGAGCGCAAACTCAACAACTGGGAGCTGCGTCGACCACGTACGTGGTGCTGCCGCGCACACACTGCGCAGAGTGTCCTCGAGCACTCGATTGACGCGCTCTGTTTGGCCGTCGGTCTGCGGATGGTCCGCAGTGGATATCTGCAGACGAGTTCCCAGTAAAGGGAACAGCGTTTTCCAAAACGCAGCAGTGAACCGCGGGTCTCGATCCGAGACAATCGTCTCTGGGAGACCGTGATAGCGGAACACGCCATCGACGAACAACCTTGCGGTTTGTTCGCCCGTAACGGTAACGAGAACTGGAGCAAGATGTACCATCTTGTTCAGCCGACACACGAGCACCAAAATTCCGGCGTTGCCGTGTTCGTCGGCGGGAAGCCCAAAGATGAAGTCAAGACTCATCGACTTCCAACAGTCACCCGGTACGGGCAGGCTCTGTAGTAGAGCCGAAGAGTGTCCTGCGGGTTTGACCCGCTGACATGTTACACATGTCTTCACGTATCGGGCGGCCCACGTGTACATGTGGGTCCACCAGAAGGCCTGAGAGGCCGACAGAAAGGTCTTCTCGCGGCCCAAGTGGCCGCTGGAGGGCGCGTCGTGCGCCTCCGCGAGGATATCGAACTTCAGATCCTTGTCGTTGACTACGACCACCCGTGGAGGATCATTAGGCTCCACCCGGTAATAGAGGAGGCCATCCTTCAGCTCATATCGGTGGAGCCGTGAGCGCTGTCGCGACGAGAGCCAGTCGGACTTCGCGCTCGTTCCGGCCTTAAGGAACTTGACGATAGGCGCGACAGCCTCATCGTCCCGATACGCCATGCGTATCCAATCATATAGATCCGTTGTCACCCGTGCGATGCGGGCCAACTCGTAGTCAGGACGCCGAGAGAGGGCGTCCGCAAGCACGTTGAGCTTGCCCGGCTTGTATTCGACGCGGAAGTTGTACTCCGCGAAGAAGGACAGCCACCTCGCCATCCTTTGGGAGAGGTGAGGCGAGTTAGTCGCCGTCCTCAAGGACGCGTGGTCTGTGTAGATCACGAAGGGCCTGGATCCCAGAAGGTGAACACGGAACTTCACAAGGGTCATTGCCAGGAGCTCCTTGTCATGGACAGGGTAGTTCCGCTCGGCGGCTTTGAGCTGCCGGGACTGGAACGAGATGACTCGTTCATGTCCAGCCGTGTCGGCCTGCAGCAATTCACACCCTATGGCGTAATCGGAGGCATCGCAGATGACGCTAAATGGCTTCGTCTCGTCCGGCAGGGCCAGGACAGGGGCCTCTTGGAGACTGGCCTTGATGCTGTCAAAAGCATCCTGGTGCTCCTGCTCCCAGCGCCAGTCGACGTCCTTCTGAAGGAGGCTCGACAAGGGCTTAGCGAAACCCGCGTACCCAGCGCTGTACTTGTGAAGGTAGTTGGCCAAGCCCAACCACGTTCGAAGATCCCTCTGGGATCGGGGCGTCGGCCATGCTGCTATGGCCTTGACCTTGTCTGGGTCAGCCCGAACGCCCACGTTGCTTACGAAGCAACCGAGAACTTTGATCGCTGGTGACGCGAAAACGCACTTGTCGATGTTGGCGTAGAGCTTGTTCGCTCGCATCACGTCCAACACATGACGGAGGTGTCCTAGATGCACCTCCATGGCCGTCTTGCCTCCCTCGGCACGGCTATGGTCGAAAATGTCGTCGAAGTACGTCTGTACGAAGGTACGCAAAGGGCGGATCAATGGCGTCACCAGGCGGTTGAATATCGCCGGGGCGTTAGACAAGCTCTGCGGCATGACGAGCCACTCCCAAAGCATGCCGCTTGGATTGCTTACCGCGGTGAGCGGGATGTCGCTCTCTCGCATCAGGATTTGGTAGTATCCGTCTACCAAATCCAGCGCACTGTACAGTACGCTCCCGGCCACGAGAGCTCTCATTCTAACTCGGCGATCAAACGTCTGCGCTGACCACCATCCCAGCCATTCTCCTGAAAGCAGCTTCATGATTCTGGTACGATGCACGGCCTGGTCTGACTACCGAGTTACACTAGCAATCGCTCGGTGGTTATCCTCTAACTCTCCGAGCTCACGTTCAATTCCGTCGGTTTCACACAACCAATTGCCATCCCCGCTTCTTCCCTCGGGCCGTCCTCCTTCGCCTACAAAGGCAAACAAGAAAATTGCCTCGACTGCAGGTTCAGCTGACTGTGGCAGCCCGGCATTCCAACCCAGTCAGTGTTGGCGGGCCGCCGAGTTTAAATCACTCGGCGTGTAAAGGTTTTGCAGGTCTTCTGGCACTTGCAACTCGTCGACAGAATTCTTCACGAACGCAGCCAACTTCTCGTATTGACGAAACAGTTTGCACTGGCCGACTTCATGGACTTGTCTGCAGAATTGCAGCGTCGCCGACAGTAGTGAGCCAAGTGCCCCGTTCTTCCACAAGCTGCACAAGGTCCACGCTGTGAGTTGTCGCGTGGTCCATCTCCACGGTTCGACTGTTCTCATTGGTTGTACGGTCGCGGAGGTCGGTTCGCCGAGTTCCCCAACTTCAATTCGAGCCATTCTGGTCTCCCGCCGAGCTCTCTCGGCGATCCGGTGTATTTCCCTTATCATTGGTAACGCCGGCGTCTATGTAGTCGTCGTCTTCCGCTGAGTCGTAGCCTCCGGACTGGTCCTCATCATCCCATTCGTCTTCGGAGTTGTACGGACTCGGCGGGTTCTGATCGAGGAGCTCCTCCCCGTCAGAGTCAGCGTCAACGACAGTGACTCGGCGGTCGCAGTTTCCTTCCTTGCGACTGCGCTTCACATCTCGACGTCCATCTCGGCGTTCATCGCGACGGCTTTGATCCTTCCGCTTATCGTCGCGGCCTCGTGCGATCACGAGCCGGTCGCGTTGCTTCTTGCGCTTTTCACCGAGGATCCAACGATTGATTATCTGCTCCACTTTACCGATGTCTTCCAACTGCAAGGGGTACATCAAATCCATCACATCGTCATCACCACAATGCAGCAAGAAGTGCTCGACATGGTCGGCGCCACCCTTCTCGTACTGGATCTTGGCTGTTCGAGCATACCCATTGAGTCGGATCAGGAAGTCGCAGATCGGCTCGTTGACCTTACGTCTCGCCGAGTAGTAACGAGTGCGGGCGGATTGGTCAAACGGTGAGCAATAATAGTCCAGGAACGCCTCCGCTATGTAGTTTCCAACGTCGCTGAGTCTTCTTCGGCAGCGGCCTATACCAACTCTTCGCCGCGCGTCCCAAGCATAGTGAGAAGGGTTCGCACCAGGCACTTTGGGGCATCTTGGTGCTCTTCATCTCGTAGATGAAACGCTTGGGCCACTGGAGCGATGCATCAGAGCGGTAGCGCTTCCCTTCGAGCTCGGCGATTTTGTCGAGTGAGGCGTGGGTTCGGACTTCTAGGTACTATGTCGAGTCTTCTTCAGCCGCGTCGAAGCTCAAGTTTCGGATGTAGTACTTCACGGTTTTTCACGGTTTCCTCTCACATCGAAGGCTTCATCGCCCTCCTCGTCCTCCTCGTAAGCCTCAGCTTCGTCTGCAGCGTCATACAATTCGCGGTAACGACCTGCATTCCGCTGTCCACGACTCGGCGCTCGCTAAGTCGGGTTGAGCTTCATCGGGGTCAGCTTGTGGGATCGCTCGAAGTATGGAGTGCCTTGCGTAGCGCGGAACACTTCACGTCTCTTCGTCTCCGGGGTCTTCGGCAAAGGAATTTTGTTTGGGTTTTCGCCGAGTGTTTTGAACTCGGCTACTCGGCTGTATACCTTCGTCGTTCCACCAGGGGCCTTCTCCAATCCAAACGCCACTCTCAACTTCTTCTTCCATTCCCAGAGCTCAGCTCCGCCACGGGTCAGACTCCAGTCGGACAGGATGAGGCTGTTTGGTCGGCTGTTGCACCGATAGCCCATCGCCTTCAGCAGCAACACAGTTTCTTCCACCAACTGATTGATGTTGTCTGCACGCACCGGTTGAGTTAGCTCAGGACCCAACATCGGCCACTTCGCCTGCGCCATCGCCACAGGCGCGAACATCATCATCCATTCCGATCTCGTTCTCATCTCCTCGCCGAGTCGAGCCAACACTTTATTGGCGCTCGGCGTATCGGCGTTCCTCGTCGCTTTCGGAATAAGGGGCGGACGGTCCCCTTGAGCAACGCCATGTTCTTCTTCATCTTCTTCATCGTCCGCACCTTCGTCGAGCTCAGCGGATAAGTTGCGCTCGACAGGACGTGGGGCTCCCATGCGTCCTACCTGCAGCGTCGACTCTTCCACCTCGCCAAGTAGCTCGGCGGTAGTCTTCGTTTCTCCCAGCTCAGCGGTCTCGGCCTTCTCTTCATACTCTCCTTCACTTGCATATCCGTTCTCGCTCTCCTGGTCTTGGCCATCCTCGTCGAACTGGACGGTTCGTCCCACCTCCATCGTCATGGCGATGAGTCGTTGATCCGCCGGGTCCGAACCCGCGAGAGGCGATCCTCCAGCCGTCGCTGGGCTTCCGTCGCTCGGAGTTGCTGATCCCTTGACCATTTTCACTCTTCTCTTTCTCTTCTCTTCCTCTTAACTTGGTTAGCTGGCACCTATAAAAACAAGCACACACTCCTGTTCCCGGGTCGCGGCACCAGTTGTGGTGTAGTAGAACACACAAATACCGTCAGATATGCTTACACAAACCACAACAATTCGCCGAGTTAGGTCGGCGGTTGTATGGCCTGCGCAGAGGGTGGTCCCCTTGCGGTCCGGCCCTTCCGGGACAGACGAGTGGCTCGCTTCCACTCGGTTCCGACTAACCAAGTCAGATCACTTCCGAGGCTCCGCCGAGTTTGGTTCGGCTGAGCTCGTTCACAACCCTGTGCCCTCCACCAAAGGATGGACGACGGCGCGCGAGCGCTTTTACAGGTCACCGAGCGCAGAGGCTGCTCGGCTAGAAGTGTTACGGCACCCGGGCTATCCGACGTACCGGCCCGCTGAGTATGCGGGACTTTCTTTCGCCCGTAGCGAGACTTTGTCCTACCCGGACCGACCTAATCTCTTGACGCTACCAGTCAATACCCTACAAGCTATGCCTCTCGAGTATTGACGGCAGGCATAATCCAGCCCTATGCAGGGATTTACCGAAAAAGTGTACACGTGTCTTGGACTACGAAAATGCTGCTCTGTTATCTTCTGGGAGCCTTTTCGGCTCCCCCTATTTAATCCTATGCTTCTTATACAAATATCTAGTGAAATGTAGTCGTTTCGGATCTCTACCAACCCTTCAGCTGGGTTCAGGCAACCGTTGAGCTCAGCGGCTATCCGGGATAGCATCATCCGGACAGAGCGCCGAGTACTTACCGTGATCCTTTGTTCCCAAGCTCCGGGCTACCAGACCGAGCCGATTCTTGATCTACAGTAGGTTGGCGTATGGTCGAATCTGGAAATCCCTACACCACACTTCACAAGTACAGCGCTGGGTACGCGGGCTTCGCTAAGCCCTTGTCGAGCCTCCTTCAGAAGGACGTCGACTGCTACTGGAGCAAGAGCACCAGGATGCTTTTGACAGCATCAAGGCCAGTCTCCAAGAGGCCCCTGTCCTGGCCCTGCCGGACGAGACGAAGCCATTTAGCGTCATCTGCGATGCCTCCGATTACGCCATAGGGTGTGAATTGCTGCAGGCCGACACGGCTGGGACATGAACGAGTCATCTCGTTCCAGTCCCGGCAGCTCAAAGCCGCCGGAGCGGAACTACTCCTGTCCATGACAAAGGAGCTCCTGGCAATGACTCCTTTGTGAAGTTCCGTGTTCACCTTTCTGGGCTCTAGGCCCTTTGTGATCTACACAGACCACGCG
>NW_003303568.1:86374-88584 GCF_000142945.1 Phytophthora infestans T30-4 | reverse complement strand
AAAGTCAATGACGACGCACCCGACGTTCTATGTTGGACGTATTAAGTGGTACTTCGATCCGCAGGGGGTTGCTGACTCGCAGACCCACCTTGCCCCAGCTCCTCAAAGCGCGGGCGGACCACAGACGTCGACGAGAGCATCGGAGCAGGCGCCCAAGCCTCGGTCTGGACGGCAAAGCTGCGGTCAAGACCGTACGCAGGAGGGGCCACGTACAAACGGACCCCGGAGCCATACGCCGAGTACGCTCAGTACGCCGGGTACGCACCGTACGCGTACGCCTGGGAGTGTGCCGAAGGCGGCTCCGGACGTGGCAACAGAGCCTCGATCCGTCGGATCATGCGAAAGGCCTCATCCAGGTCGGACGAAGAGGCCCGGCGATCCACCCTAGATGCAGGCTCGCGACCTCTCGCTCCAACAGGTCCAGGCGGCCCGCAAGACGAGCGAGCTCGCCCTGATTCCCGGCCTGGGCGGCAGCATCACCACCAGTCCCAAGGCCAAGTGCAATCTCAAGCACGAGGACACATTGACGGAGGCGGTCAGCCTCAGGGCCCTGTGTCGGACCCGCAGCCGGAGCACTCGGACGATAGTGGCGTTCGGGAGGCGGTCAGCCTCAGGGCCCTGTGGCGGACCCGCAGCCGGAGCACTCAGACGATAGTGGCGTTCGGGAGGCGCCGAGTGCTCGTACTCGTACGAGGGCACCTCCGCCCCTGCTTGACCGGAATGGAGAAGTCCATTTCCACGTGGAGCGGATCCTCCAGGAGCAACGGCGTCGCGGTAAGCGACAGCTCCTCGTGAAGTGGAGGGGTTATGCCCACTCCGAGAACTCGTGGGAGCCGATTGAACAGCTCCTGATTTACTGCCCGAAGGCTGTCGCAATCTGGGAACAGAAGCGGCGGCAGCTTCATAAGTAGTCCGGGACTTCTTGCCCGAACGGGGTACGGACGTTGAGTACACTCCGTACCCGCGCTCATCGTGAGCGCTGGAAGCCGCACGCTTCAGGATGTCCCTTGGCAGCATACGCTTGCTGACCAAGTGGGCAAATTTCACACGAAGATCACGCTGGACCAGGATGCGGGACAGTAGCTGATCTTCATGAAGTTCCCGTAACTCCGTGGGTGAGTACTTAAGAGACTCCACCCATGCCCAGAACATGTCACAGGAACGCCAGGTGGGACAGTTCTCGGGCATAACCCAGGGGTATCCCCAAAGAGGATAGAGACCACCCCGGGTCTCGGGCTTCTTACGACAAGTCGTGAAGTCCTTAAGGGGGATGCGGTGTGGCGCGAGAAGCACACACCGAGCAGCCTCCAAGTTGTCAACGAACAACTGTTCCTTCTGAACAAGGGCACGTTCGTAAATGCCCCTAGAAGTGTGGCCGCCCACAAGGCCACGAGGAGCGACGAGAAGCTCTAGGAAGAGGTCAGCTCCAGAGCTCTCCTCGGGAGGCCAATACCCTCTTGAGTTGATGGCAGCACCCTGGCTGACGGGCGCCGCCACCGAACCCCCACGCACACGCTGGGCAGCTTGGAAATCTTCCTGCTGCTGATCGAGGTCATTAGAGACCTCCCGGGGCTCAACGATAGCACCCTCCTCTTCCTCTTCTTCCTCCTTTTCCTCCTCTTCATCCGAGGAGTCGAAGACCCGATGGGAGTGCCGAGTCTCCTTCTCCTCGCGGAGTGGAGACTTAGAAGCTGTACGCTTCTCAGAGGGCTTGGCGCCTTCGGCTTTAGAGGCCTTAGCACGCGCAAGACCCTCGGCAAGCGAGAGACGTTTGCGAGGTTTCACTTCCTCATGGCTAGCAGCTTTGGGAGCGCCCTTAGCCTTGACGGCCGGACTCTCAGAGCGCACAGACGTCCTGGGACTGTGATCACCTTGATCACTAGCGAGCGACTGCACGCTGTCGTTCTTGTGCTCACTGGGCACTGGGCTGTGCCCCCTCCGCAGAGCCCGCTGGGAGCATCGTGATGCTCTCGGACTCGGCTTCGTCCCTCACTGCCAGAGTCGACTCACGTTCTACGACCCGAGGGTTCGGACGATTGTCTGGAGAGGTTGAGGCCGACCGCCCTGCGGCGCTTGCTTGTTCGCTTGCCCGCAGCCTTGTCGCCCGATGAACCGATCGCCTCGGAGGCCACCTGAGTAGCCTCCTTATGTGCCGAACTGCCATCCCCCCGAAAGCGTTCATATGGTCAACAAGCTGCTAGAGGATTTCA
>NW_003303568.1:59030-85341 GCF_000142945.1 Phytophthora infestans T30-4 | reverse complement strand
AGACCGCTGGGTCAACGGCTTCATGCGTCGGTATGGGCTGTCGCGGCGCCGCACCACCAATATTACCGTGCTAACCGATGACGTGTTGACCGACCGGGCGGTTAGCTTTCTATGCTATCTCACGTCAGGCATTGATTGGCTTAGCGACGATCACACCATCCTGATGGACGAGACGACAGTCTACTTCGAGGACCCGCGCCGCCAGACGGTGGACCAAGTTGGAGCTCGCCACGTCGTGCTAAAGTCTACGGGATTTGCTTCAATGCGGGTGGCGGCTGTGCTGGCCGTCACGGCATCCGGCCGCAAGCTGCCATAGCTGGTTGTTTGGAAAGGGGTCAAGCAGGGTGGCAAGATTGAGCGCTACGGCAACGTCTACGTCGTAAGACATAGGTCGACTCGGCGCTTCTCACTCGTTGGCTGGATCTGGTGTTTCTGCCCACTTTCGACACGTGCACGCAGGAAAAAGCGTGGGCCTGGGACAGCATGCGTGCACATATCTCTAAGATGGTGAAGGCTCGATGCGCCGCGAAAGGGGTGCAGATGTTCGTCATCGGGAAAACTGACACCCTACGTGCAAGCGGGAGATATCGGGATCTACAAGTCGTTCCAGGACAAACTGTCGCCCATCATTGACAGCTGGAAGAAGTCTGATGCTGTGCTCTACACTCGCGGAGGAAATCCAAAGCCACCATCGGTTGAGCCCGTAGCGAACTGGGTGAATGTCGCTTGGCGCGATGTTCCAGCTGACGTCGTTGAGCGCTCGGTGGCAGCAGCTGGGTTCTCTCCAAGATTTGGAGATTTGCATGTGGCGCGAACCAACGTTTACGGCGAGCTCTTTCGCTCAAAGTGGAAGGAGCGCATTAGAGAAAATGCTGACGACGTGAGCGACAGCACAGGTGCCCTCAGTGAGGACCGTTTCGATAAGTTTACGATTTGGGACAGCGAAGAGTCTGTGTAGGACTAGAATTAGTGAACCGGTCCAATTTGAATACTATTTTGTAACTGAAGGTATAATACAGAAGTTGTGTACCATATACAAATTGGCATTATCCATTAGTGTAAATATCACCTGGTAGGCCAGTTAATACGTCAAGATGGCAAGAAACATACTTAAGTGGGAACAATATCTTATAATATTAAATGATATCTAATATTTTCAAATCTATAAGTTAATTTTAAATGATTTTTTAACTTTTGAAAAAAATGAGCTTCTATCGATATTTAATATCGAAAATAGTGCTATAGCACTTTAAAATTCATATGATATTTGGTTACCATTAGCCCCTGAACCAAATATCATATGATATTTTCCGAAGTATCAGTGCTATATTTTATATTATCTATTAATAGTAGCTCAGTTTTTCAAAAGCTAACATGATACTTTAATATAAACTCAGAGATATGAAAATAGTAGATACTAGATGATATTTTATAATATTTCCCACTTAAGTACGTTTCTTGACAGCTTACACGTCGCTGCTCAGCTCATCAACCGACGAGCAACAACGCCAGGATGCGAAAGTGTTCATGGAACGCGAGCTCGCCGATGTCAAGCGGCGAGTATCAACCCCCTCACATTCCTTGCGGAATGACGCCGTCAAGATAGAGACGTCGACGTACTCCGGCGCGGGTCAAGATCGCGATCGCTTCGCGGCTGATCGAAGCGCCACAAGCGAAGATTAACTTTCTTTTGTTCATCAGCAAAAACACCAAGCGTCGTGGCCGTCTTAAATAAAGGAAGCAGCAGAAGGTGGCAGGGAAAATGAATTAAATGTCTCGTGAAAAAAAGAGCAACGAAGTTAATTCAAGGAATATTGGGCCCGGTATCTAGCCTTTCCAATCTCGTGAAAGCTCTTAAACAAGGTCACACCTACTTGGATATACAGAAGACAATGCGGGAACTATCGGAAAGATCGGTCCCGCTGTCCAAGAAAACGTGAAGGAAAAATCAAGCGAATATTGTTACGCGGTGGTAGAGCTACATTGTTTGGTGTGTTGTAGTGATTTCTCCAGAGTTGTGGATAATCGCCCGTCAACAAAGATGCGGCACCGCCCGAGATGTTCAAGCGACAAACCCTCCGTCACGTGATGTACGGTGACTCCAAGGTGCAAGAGAATCGACGGCGCCACAACGGAACGCTCAGCGAATATTGGATACGGTCCAGATGTCACTCAATTCATGCCGTCCTTATCATTAATAATGGACTGGCCGGATTCGCATTCAGCGACCAAGAACTAACCATCTACGGTACGAACATTCAGTGGCGGCTGGGATGAGTTCGCGGAAGACTCAGCGACCCTTTGAAGGCATGTTCACCGTCTGGGGACTGAGCGCGAGCCGTAAAAGATGCTCATGCGACGGTGCAGACGACGCTTGGCGTGCAAGAAAGATCCATAACCGGATCCTTAGTTCACTTGATAGTTGTAAACATGGAATAGGACTTCTTATTAGGAATAGACCCGAAAGGGCAAAGCATAAACACATAACAGAATTTTCCACTCAAGCACACAGAGCGACGTCCGACTTCAAGGTAAGCGTCTGGTCAAGCTTGTTTGAGTGTGTTATACTTGTCGGTGAACTCGAAGCTCTGTAGCGAGGGTTCATCCGACAAGGCCAAGAGACTGTGTATTTTGGCCGATTACTATCGGGAGGTTTTTACGTGACGGCGTATTGTTGCCTATTTGCACGACTGGGAGTGCTTGTATTGCATCCCTTTTATTTTTCCAACAGAGTGTTGAACCCTCGGTGCCCCCGTAAAAGGCTTACCCGTGTCTGGTACCCTTCCGCTGTTGGAACCACGAGGATTCATAACACCTATTAGCTTTGCTCGTGCTAGTAGCGTGTTCTTATTTTTACGAGTTGACCTAAACAAGTAGTTTGCAAGGTCCAGTCTGTCCCGGTGCAAGGGCCGAACTGGATTCTTCAGGTCCGTTCGAACGATCGTTTGCTATCCTAGCAGACGTATTGTTGTAGGAGCTTCCTAACTTCATTTACAACCGACTGTACCAGCTACGCCTGCCAAGTCTGGCGGAGCTCGTAACGAGAGTTTAAGTCCGGACGTGTCGGCTGCACGCTTTGCAGCCGTCACCAAGCTTTCGGTGAGCTTCGAGGACGAGGCTGACATCGGTCCTGACGCCCACGATTACGAAGACAAGACGCCGGCCCCAGAGCCAGGCGCAGCTACACCGGAGACGATCACGCTATCATCGAGGCTGAGCGGGGCGACGAGGTCCCTATCGAGGAACCTCGCCGACGAGCTAGATGACGTTGCGGGAACAGAACCGGCCTATGAAGAATATGACGATGGGGCCGAGGGCTCTAAACCTTCGGTGGCGAGTGCAAAGCATTCAGCATTGCTGAAAGCACCTCGCCAACCAATCAACGGTGATACACCAGCCGCCAAGCGCGTTTTCGATCTCGTACAAGCGCTGATGCTGAATGATGAGTGGATGCAGCTGTTTACGCCCACCCTCAAGAGACAGGCCGACTGGCCCGCGCTTGCGCAGGAGCTTCAATACCCAGTCAACTCGGTTTCGACTAGCCAAGTTGCCGAGGATTCCGTTTCGCTACTGTTATCGCTGGGCTTCGAGAACGAGACTTACCCATCGACGATGTCGCTCCACGATTGGAGTCCTCATTAGGCCGGAGCTGCTCTCCAAATATGGAAGAATAAGCTTCGGAAGGCATTTGGCGCGGTCGGCATCAACGCTGGAAAGCAGCCTGTGAGTCGACCGACCGTTCATAATGAAGATCCGTCCACGGTCCCGCTGCCCAGACACCCCAACGACTCGACCATACTCCTCCGACCAAGCGTGGAGTTGATCGTGGTGCCTTCGGCACTACCGAAGCTTCACCGTATTTTCAAGACTCGCACATGGTTACACCACGTTCGGAGGACCGTATGCAACGCGTGTACGCTGAGGGTTCGTTCGGTCGCCGGGGCGGTGCGCGGCTTCCAAACGTGGTGCCGGACATCGTCAGGTTGACAGCGATGGTTAATCAAGTGACGATGACGTTTTGGTGCGGACATTCGAAGAGGAAGACCCTCAAGGCGAGTTGATGCGTCAGATGAATGAGCTGGCAACGCTGAACGACGCGGACCCGACACTGAGGATTGAACTGGCGTCACATCGACCATTGGATAGCATCAAGTCGTTCTCAGGCTCTCGCAATATGAGTGAGAACTGTATGCAGTGGCTCCGTGTGTTCGTCAACGAAATGACTGGAACGCACACGAATGCTGACAAATGGTGCTTTCCGTTTGCGCTAAGTCTCCGGGACGGCGCTATTCATTGGTTCTGTCAACTTCCGAAGAAGCCGAAGCGCAAGTGAAAGCTGTTGAGCGATGCGTTCATCCGCTACTACTGCTCGCAGTTCAAGCAGACGGCACTGTCCCGTTACTACTCTGCAAAACGGGAACGTAATAAACATGCAGCGGGACTGCCGTAGCTTTAGCGTCAGAGGGAGCCGTTCGACTCAAAGAGTCCCTAGTACTTAGTTCCTTATCCAAAGAAGCTTACAGCCCAAGACTAGGGCTCAAAGTGAATACCTTAACTTTTATGCTTCAAAACCAGGAGTGTTTTATTTACTATTATTGCGGCCAAGCCGCCTAGGGGTAAATGTATCTGTTTAACTATCTAGCATAGTTAAACCTAATCAAATGCATAACATGTGGCTTTCAGCCAACATACTGAGAGACCTTGTTAACTCTCCAACTTATGTACTGAGAGTCTGTTAGCTCTCCGATACTCCGTACCCCTGTGTGTTCCACACCATGTAACCCGTTACACTCTCCCTCACTAAGAAGGTGAGAACATTTCGTTCTCGAAACTTTGCTCAGCGAGGTCACGTCTTATCAAGACGACGGAGGTCACTAGATCTCACCTCTGCGTTTTGCAACTCCGCGAGCTCACAGACGCTTTCGCATCCTTGATGCCTGGCGCTTCGACTCCGGCCCGCGGCCCAACGTCTCCAGCGCGTCGCGCCGCCCTTGCCCCGACGGTCCCAGACCCACAACTGCGGTCCACAACTGCTCCAAGAGCATCTTCGTCTCTTTCCGTGGCGGAGTACCACCAAGTGTATCGCCGTCGACACGGTCAACGCTCCATGATCCGTCAGCATGAAGAGAGCAAAGCTCAAGGCTCGTCAGAGCCGCGGGCGCCGCCCAGAGGGAACGATGTTTTGTTCTCGGAACTTGAAGAGGGCCAAGTCGACTACGACGAACCCATGGGTAGCGAGGCCCACTCCAACCCAACCTCTCCGAGGTCGCACACTGGTGCCGCGTCTTCTTCAGCAGCCTCTGGGAGGTCTAACCGCTCGGCGGCGCGATCTCCAACTAGAAGAGACCCGCGGACACCGCATACGTTCTCTGAACGTTCGAATCCGATTCGCGCGCTGCGTGATGCGCCACCGCTATCGTCACGGTACGACGAGGAAGATCGATACGATCTCAACGTCATTAAGAATGACCTGGACGAGGCCCAAGGCCGTCAGTCGTCCAATGAGCAGCGCTCACAGTCGTTCCGTCCTGTGATCCGACCACTTGTTCTCACATCACGCCGTGACTACGGCTTCCAGACGCGGAACCCTGCCGAAGCGGCCCGCCTCGCGGCGTAGCAGCTGCTGAACACGTACACATGTGGGCCTGCGGCCTTGACTGCTGATGAGCAAGTGCAGCGGCACCGGATCCGAGAGCGATATCTGACTCAACAAGTCACAACTCTTCGGGAGTATCAGGCGCGCCTGCAAATACAGCTCAACCGCCAACCAGTTCCGTCCATGAAAACCATTCCGGTTGTTCTCAACCCTGGGGAAACCCAGCGTGCTTAAAAAGCACAATTTTGAAGCTGGGTGGAGAGAGCTCGACGCCCCCCTCCTACAATGATCTTCGAGCAAGTTTCTCTGAAACCGATATTCGTCTTGAGAGACGTTTGCGCTTAGACTTCACTAAGTCGATAGCACGCCATCGAGGCGTCACCGCCTTCCGCTCATGCTGCGAGCGCCGCTCATTCCTACGAGTCGGCTGCTACAGCCACTGGTCGGAGCTTGAGCTCAGCCACCGACTTGTCATCCCCGCGTTCTAGCGGCGGGGAGCGCTCGGCGTCTGACGACGCGGTCGTACGCCGTAGCGGCGGAGCAGTGGGTGTGCCCGATCAAAAGCGTCGACGACGTCAGGGCAGTCCTACCGGAGGACAACCTCAAAGTCCCAAGCGTTTTGTGAGTGAGGATAACCTCTCCATTTCACAAGGTACTGCGTACGACCCTGGCGCCTGTGCCTCGCCACCAGGCGCTCCACATGGAAGTGGAGCTCGCCGTGCTCGTCGAGCAGAGCAGGAGGAGGCCGAGCCTCAGCTGGACTTTCGCGTCGCGAGTCGCAGCGTGTTCGCGCTGGAGCATCGTGTGGGCTCTCTGAACCAGTATCTTCATGATACGACTCACCCCCTGAGTCGCCTTGCAGATAGTCTCGATGAGATGAACCACTCGTTTGAACAACCACAGTCGGTTCAGAACCGAGTCGCGGACCTAGAGCGTCAAGTCGCTCAGTTGCAAGGTCAGATCGACTTGCTGTTGCGCCTTGTGGCCCCACCACCTGCTGTTGTTCAGCCTGTCGTGGTTCGGCCTCCCGCTGTTGCGCAGCCTGTCGTGGCCCAGCCACCGTTGGCGCCAACGCCTCCGCGCTCACCTGAGCAGGGTCCTGATTCGGCCTGAGCAAGCCAACGTAGAAGACTGGATGTGTGCACATCTTCTTCGGAAGGTTAAGCATATACGCTAGACCCTTCTTGGCCACGACCTTGAACGGGCCTATGAACCGTGGTCTCAATTTTTTCTTGAAGACTGCAGACACCGCATGAGTAGGTAGGTTTTTTGCATTTAATAAGACTTGGTCTCCGACCTCAAACCTTTCTTCATTGCGTCTGCCCTTGGCATCTGCATGTTCTTTTTGCGTGTCTTGGCTTTCAGCCATAGTGTCGCGTACTTGACGCATTACGCTCAGTCTCAAAGAGACAAAGTCATCGACTTGCTTGTGAGCCGCAACAGGGCTGACATCAGCTAGCCGCTCGGCTATCCCTCCCCCATCAAGCCCTGAGCCACTGCGTGGCGGCGTCCGTGGGACGCGAGGGTTCACCAAGCCGTTCACATAGAACGGGTGTAGCCTGTCGAGGCGTGCACGTCATTATTTAATGCGACCTCAACGAGTGGGAGCATCTGGCTCCAGCGTTTTGGCGCCTCAGCGCATACGCCTCCAAGGATATCCTCCACAACACGATTCACGCGTTCGGTTTGACCGTCGGTCTGCGGACGGTCCGCTGTGGACATGTCCAAACGAGTACCGAGCACTCTGAAGAGGGACGTCCAGAACTTTGAGGTGAAGCGCAGGTCTCTATCCGAGACAATTGCCTCAGGCAAGCCATGTTGGCAAAATACTCGGTCTAAAAAAACAAAGCTGTACCTTCACCATCAATGATGTCCGGCACCGCCGCTAAATTAGCTATCTTGCTCAATCGATCTACAAAGACCACATTACCCGTGTCTCCCGCCTTATCCTGGGAAAGGCCAAACACAAAGTCCATACGAATGGACTGCCAACATCCCTTGGGGACAGGCAAACTCGCCAATGGCGCTGCCGAGCTCGTAGCGGACCTTGTCCGTTGACAAGTCTCACACGTGCGTACATAGGTGCCAGCTCACTTAATATCTTGGGCCACCAGTACATCGATCTCACCGAGCCATAGGTCTTCTCCCGACCTAAGTGCCTGCCCACGGGCGCATCATGAGCCTCATAGAGGATTTGATACTTAAAATTCTCATCATGAGGAACGACTACACGAGGGTTATACTTAGAGTCGATGCTGTAGTACAACAGGCCGCCATCGAGCGAGTATTGATGCAGCCTCGCGCGTAAGCGCCCAGACAGTTCCTTATCAGAGTCTTTAAACTCTTTGCTCCCAAGAGCCCGTAGCAGCGCTACGCACATGGCGTCTTGTGCATACGGTTCGCGTATCAGTGCCTGACTTTCAAGTCAGGCACTGACGACGTTACTGTCGTGACATGAGCTAGCTCGTAGTCCGGTCTGCGCGAGAGCGCATCGGCCACTACATTATGCCGCCCCGGTTTGTACTTCACCTCGAAGTTGTACTCGGCAAAGAAGGAAATCCATCTTGCCATTCTCTGAGAGAGATGAGATGACTGTGTCGCAGTACGTAACGACGCATGATCAGTATAAATAACAAAAGGCTTAGAGCCTAGCAGGTGTACCCTGGATTTAACTAGTGCGTACTTCATTGCAGCAGCTCTTTGTCATGAACTGGATAGCCCTTCTCTGCAGCTTTGAGCTGACGAGACTCAAACGCAATCCCGCGTTCACGCCCTTCGGCGTGTGCTTGTAGTAAAGCACAACCGATTGCAAATTCGGAGGCGTCACAGACGACGCTAAACAGACAATCCGGGTCCGGTAGCGCAAGGAGCGGAGCCTGGAGGAGTCTCAGCCTGGAGGAGGCTCTCCTTCACAGCCTCAAATGCTCCGTCATGCTGGACGTTCCAGCACCATGGTGCGTCCTTGTTAACGAGATCTGATAATGTCCGATCCATCTCCGCGTATTTTGCGCTGTGCTTGTCCAAGTTGTTGGCTAAGCCTAGCCACTTGCGTAAGTCTTTTTGGTTCTTGGGAACCGACCAGTCCACGAGGCCTTGACTTTGGCAGGATCGGCCCGTAAGCCACGCTTCCCAATGAAACACCCTAGGAAAGGTATCTCCTCCGCACCAAAGACGAACTTGTCCAAGTTGGCATACAGTTTATTAGTGCGCATGCACTCGAGCACCACTCGCAAGCGGTGAATGTGGTTCTCCACGTCTGACTTTCCGTGCTCAGCACGACTATGGACGAATGTATCGTCAAAGTACGTCTGAGCGTACGCCCGATGGGGCCTAAACAACTGCATCACAAGACGATTGAACGTTGCTGGTGCGTTCGACAGTCCCTGGGGCATGACCATCCACTTCAGAGCATACCGCCCGGAGTACCCACCGCTGTCAGAGGAATATCGCTCGCTCTCATGAGCAATTGGTAATAACCATAGACCAAGTCGAGTGTGCTGTACAACGTACCGCCTAACATGTTGTTCAGCAGAACATCCTTGCGAGGAATCAGCGTTTGTGCTGGGATGGTGGCCGATTTTAGCTTGTTGAAAGCAGGAATAATGCACCACTTACCGTTTGGCTTTTTGGCACAAAACGTGGGTGTTGAGTGCGGAGATTTACTATCACGCACCATCCCTGCCTCGTGCTTCGCACGGAAGAATGCGTCAATGACGTCACACTGCTCTCTCGGCAAATGTCATTGCCTTGTTACGCAGTATTTGGTTCAACGAGCCAGGTCAATCTCATGACACACGCCCCGACCCGGAGGCAGACCCGTCGGTGGGGCTTTCGAGACAACGCCTCCATACTCCATCACCACAGGGTAGAAGGGCCCCGAAGTATTTTTTAGGATCGCCGATCCACTTCTTGCGCTCAGCGCCTTCTTGGTGTCCTCTAGGACCGCGTCGTCCACGACAGATGATGAGTTCAACTCCTCCTCAGGTCCCAACAGGACCCCCTCGGCTAGCTCGCCTGCCTTCAAGGCTTCGCCAAACTCGGCGATGGACATCCCGTCCAGCTCTAGCAAAGCATCTACAGCGGACAGAGTATCAAGGCTGATGTCTCCTTCGACCTCCCCGGTCACTCCATTGACGAGTGTGTACAGCTGTTCACAGCTATCCTGTAGAGCCTCACCGCTCGTCACGTTGGACACCTCGTCCGACGTCGAAGACGTCACAGACGCCCTGCGTCTTCTTCTCCTCTCCCTCCGCGACCGAGACCGGCCGAATGAAGGCGGTGTGGCGACATCTCCATCACCACCACCGGGTGCAGCAGCAGCATCACCCCTCGAAGAGGGTACAGTGTCTCGCAAGATACTCGGCTGAGAGCCAAGAGGTCCTTGACCTTCACACAGTGAACTAGGTGTCACTTCACCTGCATCTTTTGCGCCGCGCCCATGCTGTCTCGCCACGCAGTCGACCGCGACCCTCGGGCCACGCAGCGGTAGGCCATTGACTAGATCCGTACCACCCAGTGGATTACACGCCACTCCGCGTTTGTTCTCACCAGGACCCAGCAGTTAGACATTGAGCTGATCGGCACCGCTCCGCGGATAACGTGCCACACCACGTACGCCCTCAGGGCAAACAGAAATCTCGTTGCTAGCAATTTCCGACATACCAATGTCCTGCACTACGGCCGCCTCGTGCTCGCGCCAAAAGCGCTTCTGCTTCCTAGCAGAGGTGGGTGCATGACTCACCAAAGCTTCACTAGGAGCAGGGTGCACCGCACTTAGCGTTTTCGACTTCCAGTCGATCCATGGCTCAGGGCGTTCCAGCCATGCCGTGCAAAGGATGAGGTCATACCTCGCATCCAGGTCTAAGACCAAACAGTGTTCCACGCTATCGAAGTTCCCAAACTTCACTCCAAGGTATACAGAGACCTTCGACAAAGTTATCAGTGTCCCTGTCGCGAGACGGACAGAGATCGTAACTCTCGTTGGCACTTCCAGTGCCTCAGCATACAGCTGACTCCCTTCCAAGGTGGAGTGACGGGCGTAGTTGCCCGAGGCTCCCGAGTCAATCAAGACTCTCCACGGCTTTGCAAAGCCCTTTATGTTCGCTTGAACGACCAGCAAGCCCGCTTGCACACACTCTTCTCGTAAGAGAGCTTAGGCACTCTTCGGGTCTGAGCCCCGTTGCCCTCTACCTGCTCTAGGCACAACAGAACTCAGTTCTCCCCCAGTAGGCCGCTCCGCGTCTTCTGAGAGTTGCCGTGTCCCGGCGATGACCCGGTGGGTTAGCTTGCCGGAGCCTCGCGCCTCTTGCGTAGAGGGCAATAGGCCCTCAAAAGCTTAGTGCTATTGCACACATAGCATCGGCGAATGCCGGCGCGATGCTTCGCAGCAAGAAGCTCCGCTTCTTCGTCTTCAGCATAGCTGAGATCCATCGGCTCCGGACAGCTCGAATAGCTCGTGCTACCAGAGGTCCAACCAGATCAAGCCGACCTGAAGTTGTGCTCGACATTCAATACCACATCCACCGTCTCTTCCAAAGCGCTAGGGTGTACACGGAACACTTTCGTTCGAGCTGCGCTCACACGAAGTCCCTCCATGAACACGGTCACGTTGACCCGTTCCAGAAGAAGGTCCGCCGCCATTCCGTCGATTAGGGTTCTCAAAGCTTGGACATAGTCCAATAACCCCTTCGTACCCTGGCGGGTAGCAAGGAACTTCGACCGGATACGGTACGCCTGATTAGGCGCTGCGAACACGCGCGAAAGCTGTTGCATCTGCTGATCCCAAATGGGAAATGCAGCGTCAACAGACGTGCCGCACGCTAGTACCAAAACGCGAGTGCGACCTCCAAGCCTGTAGATAGTCAGCGCCACGCGCTGATGCTCAGACCGGAGCAGACCCGATCCCATGGCCATCTCGACCTCACGGGTCCAGAGAAGGAGATTCTCTCCCTCCTTCCCCTCGAAGGTTTTTACGCTCACCATAAGCGGTTTCAGGCTCATAGCCTCTTCACGCGTCATCGACGCCGCCGCCGTTGCGGCGCTCATCTTCTCTTGGACGTGCTCCATGAGCGCGTTCTCGTAGCGGGAGAGCGATTCCAGCCTGGCGGTGACCGCCTCTGGACCTTGCGATGCAAGATGAGCCACGCCCTCCGGGCCAAGCAAGGACATAAGCTTAGTAAGCGCGTCCCGCTGCGTCGGGGGCAAATTTGCGAACACGGGGTGTTCCATCCTCGCAGAGGATATCGTCAACCGACTCAGGAGCGGGATTGACTACAAGTGCTACCAAGTGCAGCGGGATTGCCGTAGCTTTAGCGTCAGAGGAAGACGTTCGACTCAAAGAGTCCCTAATACTAAGATCCTTCATTAAAGGAGCTTACAGCCCAAGACCAGGGGTCAAAGTGGATACCTTAACTTTTATGTTTCAAAACCAGGAGTGTTTTATTTACTATTATTGCGGCCAAGCCGCCTAGGGGTAAATGTATCTGTCTAGCATAGTTAAACCTAATAAAATGCATAACGTGTGGCTTTCAGCCAACATGCTGAGAGACCTTGTTAACTCTTCAACTTATGTACTGAAAGTCTGTTAGCTCTCCAACTTACGTACTGAGAGTTTTGCTAACTCTCCGGGTACTCCGTACCCCTGTGTGCTCTACACCATGTAGCCCCGTTACAGAACATCTGTGCGACTACATAAACAGGCTGAATGGATACGCTCGGAGCGCCCGTCTACACTTCGAGAAGAGTGGTCGCGACGCGAAAGAACACCTACAGTAGTTCCTGGCAACGTGCCATGATGACAAGTTGGCGGAGTGTCTCTACCACACTTGGGTCACCGACATTCACAAGCTCGAAGTGATTATCGATGATGTTCTCAAGGGCAAAGAACGAATGACTAACCGTGGTAGTGCGTACCAACACCCCAAGAGTCGTGATGCGCGACGCGACGATGCGTACGCCTGCGACAATCGACGTGATGACCGTCGCCGCGATGCCAATCGCAACAAGCCAAGAGGGACGCTCTTTGAAGCCTCGGTGGATGGTCTACTAGCTGAATTGGAGGAACGTGAAGCTGTTCTGGGGAGGGGGGTACCGAGTATTTAAATGAAGATCAGAACATTTAAACGATGTCCAAAACGAGTATAGCGACTTTTAGCCCGAAAATATGGATGGTGACTTTTCATTGGACGAAAATGACCAACACCTCGCCGCGGCTAATGAAAATGAGCGCCGCACAGCCGCAAAAAGTACCTACGCACGTTCAGACAGCCGTCAGACGCGTGGGAGCATGCCTGATCGCGAGCGTGGCTTCAATCAAGATCGCCGGGGTGGTGACCGTGGGTTCCATCAGGACCAACGCGGTCGACGTGACTTCAACCGCGACAACCGACGCCTACAGTACGGACCATGCGCGGTGTGCGGTGGCATGAGTCACTCCGCCCACTATTGCAGCAAGCGATGCAAGTTCTGCAAACAACTCCACGATCCTGGACAATGCGAGCTTTTCCGCAACTTCCAAGACCTTGCCAAATTCGTGCACACCAAAGGCACGAAGGAGGAACCCCCGCCAGAGCTCAAGGCCGTCGTTCAAGAACGTCATTTAAACTAGGCAGCCCGCCAACTACAACTGGGTTGGTCCCTATCGGGCTGCTACAGTTAGCCGAGCCTTCAATGGAGGCAGAGTGTATATTTGCTTTCATTGGGCAGAGTGAATAGCCTGATAATTATGTAATAAGTGTACACGCGACGGAAAATAAAAAGGAGAGGAGTAGAATCCTCGGTGGAGGGGTTAGCGAGAGAGTGGAGTGTGCTGATGCTGATGAGGGCACTAGCGAGGGTTCGTTCGGCGTGATTCGGGTACAGCGCGAGACGAGCCCAAGGGTCACTCCAATATGATGAAGCTGAACCCTGGCAAGAGACAGGGTATTCCTGATTGGGGGTAAATAAGTGATAGGCCACGATACAATGACTGTACCACAGCTCTTGACCGGTACAGCTGGGAAGATGGACGTAAGAGAGAAAAAAACAACTAACCAGGCCTGACAGAGGAGACGGAGAGTAAAGGACAGAGGGATACAGATCCAGACTTGTGTAGGTTTGACTTGCACAATGTCACGCATCTGCCGTTTTGCCCTCGAGAATCGGAACTACATTGGCCGTACGAGGTTGTGAATTGCCGATCTAGCGTTGGAAGTGATAACTGGATAATATATTGGCAGGATCCTACCATCTAGTGAGCTTTCCTCATACATGTGCAGATCCGTAAGGTTAAACAAATTTACTACTGGCCAGGTACACCTAAAAGTCTCTCAACTCTCACGATCCCGCTATAGGAAGCGACTAGTACGACCGAAAGGAATTCAAAGGCATGAGAATACACCGCAAGGCATCCCACGGTCCGATCGCAGATCAAGGCCGCCAGATCGTTCAAGCTCGAAGGGCTCGCTTGTGATCTGGACCCTACATCATCGGACGTAGAGTGAAGATCTTACCACTCCTACCCCACTCTATTCCCGCGTCTCGCCAAGACGCCAAAGCTTCCACCACTTGGACTTCACCGCAGTTACCAGAGGAGCAAAATCCCGCTCTACCGACGGATACACAAGATGAGAAAAATTCGGCAGATCAAGATCATCGAGGGGGGCCCCTCCGATAGTCGGTGTCTGAGTACTGGTGAGAAGTCGGATCCAGCCATCTCACAGTTTTTGCTGATCCCGCCACACCACAATGGTGCGCGTACCCGGACTTCTGGAGACTCGGGATTTCACCGTGGGTTCCAATAAGATGTTCAAGTGAAGATTGAGCAAGGGGAAGAGACGTTATCGAAGATCGGATCGACGAAGCCGCTGGTGAATGAAGCAAGATCCGCAGCTCGACAGAGTACTGGGAGAAAATATGTCGACGGAAGCGATGCAGATCCGGATCCGTATCTAAAAGCGAAACCTCTCTATCCTCTCCAGGTACCTTCGGGGACGCCTACAGATCTTGACTTGCGTCAAGATCCGCTAACAAACAACGAAATAAAGGTGGAGGCGAAACGGTATTAATTAATTTATTCACCAGTTAAGTCAACACCCTACCTTAAATCAAGCCCGCTAAGCGCAGATACTGAAGGCGAAGAAAAGAAGAAGACTGAAGACTAGTCAGGTGAAGATGAAAGATCCCGGATCGGGAGACGTAGACCAGCCCAGATGAAGAGTGGGCTGGGCTACCCAGGATCTGAAGGTGGTGTATCGCCCTAATGCAGTCCGCGATTTCCTGCACCAAGATTCTGTCACGAAGGTCTTGGAGCTAGAGTAGATCGGCGATCAGAAGGCGTCTGTGATGGCTCCGGGGTAAACGGCGAGCAAGCTCACGTCAGTAACAGATCTGCTACGACTGCGCAAAGATGCAGGTGCCGTGGTGGGAGCGCTCGACGCTGAGAGCCCCTTCGACCTAGATCAGGATGCCATCCAGTCGGCCGCTCAAGAGCTCTTCACTTAGGTCCGGATCCTCGCTGGAGCCGCGCCAAGAGTTCAATACCCAGCGGCCTCGCCCCAGGTCAGCCAGACTGCGTCGTTTAACTATGCGTCGACTGCGGAAGGCGGATCCAACACCTCGTCGGTACCACTGAGCACGAGCATGGGCCCGTCGGGCATGTCGATGCTGGAGACTCGTGTAAAAGCTCAAGCGCGAAATCAAGCACGTCCGAAGCCAGATCCAACTGTGCCCAGCCAGGTGCAAGTTAGATCCGTGATGAGATCTGCAGACAGGCGATCACGACCGAACGATGGGAGAACCGTACCGATGTGACCGGATCCAACGACATCCACGAGATCACCAGATGAATCGAATGACCCGTTGCAACGCTACTTTCAAGCAGCAATGGGCCGATTCCTCGCGGAACGATACGCCACGCCCACCTCAGGACGACGGCGACGCTGATGAATCATGGATCACACGATGTGGAGAGTGGGAGCAACCAGCTCCCATGAAGCCTTCTGTGGTGCTGGAATTCCCGCGTGAACTCTAGGTACAAATGTAGTTAGGACGTTCCCACAGCAATACGTCTACTAGGATAGTAAACGATCGTTTAGGCGGACCTGAAGACCCCAGTTCTGCCCTTGCACCGGGACAGAACGGACCTTGTAAACTACTTATATAGGTCAATTAGTAAAAATAAGAACACGCTACTAGCACGAGCAAAGCTAGTAGATGTTATGGATCCTCGTGGTCCCAACAGCGGAAGGGTACCAGGCACGGGTAAGCCTTTTACGAGGGCACCGAGTGTTCCACACTGGGTTGGAAGAATAAAAGGGATGCAATTTAATCACTCCCAGTCGTGCAAGTAGGCAACAATAAGCCGTAAACCTCCCAATAGTAATCGGCCAAAATACACAGTCTCTTGGCCTTGCCGGGTGAACCCTCGCTACAGAGCTTCGAGTTCACCGACAGGTATAACACACTCAAACAAGCTTGACCAGACGCTTACCTTGAAACCGGACGTCGCTCTGTGTGCTTGAGTGGAAATTCTGTTCTGTATTTAAGCTTACCCTTTCGGGTGCTTGAGTGGAAATTCTGTTCTGTATACCCTTTCGGGTCTATTCCTAATAAGAAGTCCTAATGCTTGAGTGGAAATTTTGTTCTGTATACCCTTTCGGGTCTATTCCTAATAAGAAGTCCTAATCAAGTTTACAAATATCAAGTGAACAATGATCCGTTATGGATCTTCTTGCACGCCAAGGGTCGTCTGCACCGTCGCATGAGTATCTTTACCGGTCCGCGCCCTGTCCCAGACGGTGAACGTGTCTTCCAAGGGTCGCTAAGTCTTCCGCGAACTCATCCCAACCGCCACCGAGGGTTCGTACCGTAGATGGTCAGTTCTTGGCCGCTGAATGCGAATCCGGCCAGCCCATTTTTAATAATAAGCACAGCCTGGATTCCGTGACAATGGACCGTATCCAATATCCGTTGAGAGTTCGGTAGTGACGCCGTCGAGTCCCTTGCACCTTGGCGTCACCGTACATCACATGACCGAGGGTTCGTCGCTTGAATACCTTGGGTGGTGTCACGTCTTTGTCGACGGGCGATTATCCGCAACTATGGAGAAATCACTACACCACAACTGCCCCTGTCCCAATGGAAGCCACGGTACTGGTGCCCGTTGTGACATTTCTTCATTCTCCAATTCACCATCTATCCACCGCATGTCCAAGCGTTTGAATTGAGCCGTGAACAACGCGCTTCAGCGTCTCTATTTTTGTCGACGTCGTGAACGTGAACAGCTGGAGGTACGTCAGCTCATCTTCCCCTTGAATCATCGGCGCCTTGCTCATCACCATGCATTACTCGTCTTGTTTCTCAGGAGGGCGACACCGAGGTTTCGAACGCCCCTCTGCCTGCTACACTTCCTCCAACGGCAAGGTCATCAGCCGGACCTCCGGTGCTTCCTGCCCCGGACTCTTCACTTCCTGTTGTAGCTCCTGCAGAACTTCCTGTCTTCGCTGAATCCACGGATATGGCTCCTGCTGGGACTCCGGCGCCTGGGGTTTCTACGCCCGACCTTTCGATGGAGATTGATGACGATGAGATGTTGATGATGATCGTGGAGATAACGTGGATGATGATGAACTTTCGGTGGATGATTCT
Organism: Phytophthora infestans T30-4; assembly: GCF_000142945.1. NCBI lineage: Eukaryota > Oomycota > Peronosporomycetes > Peronosporales > Peronosporaceae > Phytophthora > Phytophthora infestans. The sequence goes on along the minus strand of NW_003303568.1, from coordinate 68,120 downwards.
TTTGATGGTCCAAGTGGTGGCGGTGATGTTCCGCCAGCTACCGAACATTCAAGTACAGTCGATGACGAAGATGCCGAAGATTCCGATGGCAACTGAAGCGGTCTTGGTCCTCCTCAGCCTCCGACTCCTCCTCGGTAAAATCCTTCGCCGATGGACACTTCTCCGATCATAGTCGGTGGTCGGCCTCCTCCGTCATCGGCAAGCCACCAAGCACCACCATCTTCGCCTCATGTTCCGGTGTCTCCTCGTCCGTTTGCTTGGACTCTCGATGCTGGACCTGGGCGCCAGATCACGGCCATCTACCCTTCGGTGCCGCGTCGTGGTGGTGCACCGTCGGTTGAGCCGTTGCCTCGTGTTGCCTGGTTCTCACCCCACGGTACCGGCTTCGTCCACCTTGCCACCGTGGGTTCTTCCGTACTTGGACATGAAGTTTGTCGACGCCGGTGCCAATAAGTGTTTCGAGCGACTTTTGAGCATAACCCTTCCTGAACCAGCTGGTGAGGTGACCGTACGTACAACGTTGGAGGGTCTCCAAGCGTACTTCGATTATTCGCATCCTGATCACCCGTACCAGCAACTTCGGCAGCTCTACCCTGTACAAGCGTGTCTCTTCGATACCGTCGGCTTCGATCCAAGAGTCCCCATCTCAAAGCGTGCTCCGATTGAGACTCGTCTCAAGATGATCTGGGCGAATCTTCGGGGTGACGGCGGCAAGCAAAGTGACCTCTGGTTCGCGTTATGGGAGCGTCTCCACTGGCCTTCGTTGGCTGGTATTGAGCCAGGTCTCGTTGAAGAAGCCAAGAAGGTCGACCACGACAAGAAGCTCTTGAAGGAGCTGAGAGCTCTGTTGAAGAAGCTCTTCAGTGAGCGCGACCGTCGTGCCGATCGTCTCCGTAACAAGTACCGAGAACAGTACATGGCGTGGAGTCGTGACTCGGTTTCTTCTGGAACTTCCGACACGCCGTTCATTCGTCCTGAGCTGCCTTTGGAGCCGTCTAAACCATGGTACCCGATCGAGAACTTGCCGTTCGCACCTCGGACATCTGACTGGCTTTCTGAAGTTCCGGCTCTCGATGCTCTTCAGCCCTGGCGTACTGGATGGATGGACCTCTCGAATCTTCGTTGTCGGTACTACATCCGCAGCTTGGTCTCCCCTTGCCAACCGTGGTCGTACCGACGATTCAATCCAATATAGTGAAGCACGCCGTCTTCTGATAACACGAACCGGTCAGCGTACTTCCAGGCATCTCGAGCTTCTTTATAACTCAGCTCTTCGGCTTGGCCCAGAAGCAGCTTCTCGATGTTAGACCACTTCTGCTCTTCGTCTTGTGCCATCATTATCCGTCTGCGTCGTTCACGCTGTATTGCTACCGGGTCAACATCTTCCGCATCGGGAAATGCCGCTGGTACAGTCTTGTGAGGATGGTCTGGCAAATCTTCGCCGAATGAATCTTCGGTGGACGTCTCTCGTCGTTCTTCATGCTGTTCTTGAGCTTTTGAGACCTCCTCCGAGTGTTCATTTGCAAACCTGACGCGTTTCTTGGCTTTCGTCTGTCGCCGAGTCATCACTGCCATATTACCATAATCGCACGCTGGTGAGCTGTAATCAACCACGAAAGTTTCGACACGTTTTCCACTTTGAGGACTCGCTGCCTGACAGTACATGTACTTGACGCTCTGCTCCACGCGACGAAACATCTACCGAGTCTTCATCCGGCCCGTAGATCATTTCCGGGATGCGATTCAGCGACGCCAAATCAGACTTGCGAGTTTCAGCGAAGATGACACGACTGACCTTAAATTCCAGCGCTTCAGTGGCTAACGCATCCGCGGCAGCGTTGTATTCTCGTACAACGTGAAGATATTTCACTGATCAAAGCTTGGCCGCGAGTTCCTTGTGAGTATTCAGCAGCACTAGCAACGTTTCCTTCCTGCATGCGATCATCCCTAGTGATTGTTGAATCGCGAGCCTTGAGTCACTAACGATGACTAAATCCTCGACACCGTGTGCAATAGCAGCTTTTATATCGTTTATCATTCCTGTGTACTGTGGTGTAGGGATTTCCAGATTCGACCATACACCAACCTACTTTAGGTCAAGAATCGGCTCGGTCTGATAACACAGAGCTTAAGAACAAAGAATCACGGTAAGTACTCGGCGATCTGTCCGGATATGCTATCCGGATAGCCGCTGAGCTCAACGGTCGCCTAAACTCAGCTGAAGGGTCGGTAGGGATCCGAAACGACTACATTTCACTAGATATTTGTATAAGAAGCATAGGATTAAATAGGGGGAGCCGAAAGGGCTCCCAGAAGATAGCAGAGCAGAATTTTCCTAGTCCAAGACACGTGTACACTTTTCCGGTAAGTTCCTGCATAGGGCTGGATTATGCCTGCCGTCAATACTCGAGAGGCATAGCTTGTAGGGTATTGATTGGTAGCGCCAAGAGATTAGGTCGGTTCGGGTAGGACAAAGTCTCGCTACGCGCGAAAGAAAGTCCCGCATACTCAGCGGGCCGGTACGTCGGATAGCACGGGGGCCGTAACACTTCTAGCTGAGCAGCCTCTGCGCTCGGTGACCTGTAAAAGCGCTCGCGCGCCGTCGTCCATCCTTTGGTGGAGGGCACAGGGTTGTGAACGAGCTCCGCCGAGCTAAACTCGGCGGAGCCTCGGAAGTGCTCTGACTTGGTTAGTCGGAACCGAGTGGAAGCGAGCCATTCGTCTGTCCCGGAAGGGCCGGGCCGCGAGGGGACCACCCTCTGCGCAGGCCATTCAACCGCCGACCTAACTCGGCGATTCGTTGTGGTTTGTGTAAGGAATCCACATCTGACGGTATTTGTGTGTTCAACTACACCACAGTACTCTGTCTCATTCACCATGGTGGCCGAGCGGTAAGCGTTTGCAGCAATCACTATCATCCACTCAGGAAGGCTCCACAGCACCCATGAGCAGCTCCCGTAGCCACCATACTTCTCTGGCGTCGCTAATTCGTCAAAAGACATGACGAATCCACTGTAATTACGGGGGAGCCTGGCCTACAGCAACGATAGGTTCATTCAAATAGTCAGAGAGCCCTTGTTTGGAGGTGCCACCGGCGCGAGTGAGTCTTCCAAGTCGACGAAGCTCGTGCTGCTTGACTGCAGTAGTTGGGCGATGGCGACATCCTTCTCCTTCACGCGATGTACCTTCAAATGTCACTTGAAAAGCGGCACTGCGAGCTTGACCGCGTGTCCGAAGAAACACTTCGACTTGTGCACCCACGCTGAAGTCGAGAATCGTGCTAAGACATGTAGCGTCTTTCCTGCCAGCTCGACGTAACAGATCTTCAACAGCAATAGTAACGCCAAGACTTCCTTCTCAGCACGACGGTAGCTCATCTCGGATTCCTTGAGTACGCTACCGAGGTATCGTACGGGGTGTAACTTTCCTTCGTGTTCTTGCATGAGCGTAGTGCTCAACGCCCATTCATTCGGAACGAGCATGACGTGAACTGCCTTCGATCGATCGAAGTGCCGGAGGATGGGTGAATGTGAAACACTCGCCTTCAGCTTTTCGAAGGAACGACGTGCCACAGAAAGGCCACCCTTAGCAACAAAGTCTTCATCCTTCAGCTGGTACAGCGCCGCACCGTAGACAGCGAAGTCTTGGATGAAGCGGCTGTAATAGAGGGACGACTGAATGTCCCGCTTGTTCGTTGGAAACGAAAGCTCGGTAATGGCCGCAAGCTTCTTTGGATTAGCCCTGATACCTTCTGGCGAAGTTTATGTCACAAAAAGTCCACCTTGGGCTGGCAGAAGATGCTCTTGGTGAAACTAATGCTGATCCGACACTGTGCAAATCTTGCCAGCAATCAGTCCAGCGTCGCCAGGCAGCTGTCGAAATCCTCGCCACCGAAGCAAATATCATCCACAAACGATCGTCGTCCAAATACAGGTACCAGCTATGACTCGTCTGGCTCCCCGTTCGTAAACATGTCAGCGACGGGGCTGTTGACGAGTTGTAGTACAGGGTCGGCCTCCACCGGTACTTCGCGGTCTGCCGCGAACTTCGTTTGAAACAAACCCTCGGTGCTGGCCCACGACGTTCCATGGCATGTTCTTCAACTAAACGCATCCTCTCCGAGTATTCAAAGTAACCTCCTTTAGGCTGAACGAATCCGCAGAGTGCGTTGTCAATCATTCGTTGGTAGATCATCGACGCGTTCTTTAACCCGAAGGACATGCATATGCACTCGAAATGTCCGAGTGCGCAGACAAACGCCGACACTTTACGTGCTCGTGAGGTCATCATGAGAACCCACTTGCTGTGTCTACTGAGCAGAATAATCGATAGCACTCAAGATCAGTTAACAGATCGTCGACTAGTGGCATTGTATACGCCATAATTGCGGTGATGGCATTCACCATTTTGTAATCAATGCAGGGCCGGATGTCCAGCCCGTTCTTTCTCATCACAATCACGACTGGCGATGCCCATGGACTGTCTGAAAAGACAATCAGTCCTGCTCTCACAAAAGCCCTTAGCAGCTCGTACAGCTTGTCGAGAAGACGTAGCGGTACGCGTCGGCCACGCTGTTTTATTGAGGCACGCCCCTGCGTGTCGATATCGAATACTGCGCCGTAGGATGGTGGCGGTAGTGTGTTACCACTAGCAATCAGGATGTGCTCGTGGTTCTTCAACACTCGCTACTGGGTCCATCTTCTTTCCATCTTTGTTTCCCATCTCTGGGCCATCTGCTGAGTCTTTGTTCGCAATCTTGAACGCGCGAGCAACCCACATATTGGGCTGTTGACTTTTGTTCAGCGCTTCGGATGACCGTTGCCTTGACAGTTCGGAATTCGCTCCAATCTCGCTACGAACACTCGGTGCCGTGCTCATCACCTTCAGTGTGACGTCTGCATCCTCTGGACCAACCACCGATGACTCGTTCGCAGATTTGGCTGCGCACAAGGCCGGGACAACTTCGTCTAAACTGGTGACTTCATCTAATCCTGTGCTGTTACTTGTCACTTCCGTTGTCACCCAGACTTGAAACGAACACTCGTTGGCGTATGTACAGTGTTTACTGAACCAGGCGATCGCGTGTACGCGCTGCCAAGGCTTCGTTTGCATTTTTGCCTCCGCCATGAACTGTCGTGTAAGGTTCTTCGGAAGGCTGACCATCGGCCGAGTCCCCGGCTGTCACCTCAGACGCCAGACAGGCCTCCACTCGTTCACGTTTCTTCATGATCATTGTCCAGCGCTCTGCACATGTTAGATGATCACTACAGTCCATTAGCGAGTCTTCCAATGGCCTTGCAAGCACCCCACTGGGTTCTGGATAGTCGGGTCGCTCGACTGCCGAAGGCTGAGTTGCGAGCCATTGTTCGTAGATCTCGCACTCAAGATGGAGCAACTCGCAGTCTCTGCAACCTTCATAGGCCAGCACTTGCCAGTCTTGATACTTCTTTGAGTCCAGACGCACATAGCCGTCACCTCGCGGCAAATCCACACTTGAAATCCACATCGCGATCGAGTCGTGTGCTGGTAGGTACACAGTGTGGTCGGACACATTGGTCACCCGAATACTCTGAAGGGCGTCCCAGTCGAAACCTCGCCACTGACAGGAATACTTGTCTTTTCGATGAGCCCACAGTACGTGTTCTTCTAGCCCGACTTTACGCTTCGCTAGTCGATACTCTCGCCACTCGTGCGCTTGTTGTCCAAACACTCGGGTGGCCCGGTGTTAACAAAAAAGTCGTACTTTTCACTGTCGATCATATTCTTGGTCTTGATCAGTGGGATTTGAATTTCGTTTGGCAATTGCGCTGCGCAGTGAAACCGGTCCAGACGAATCCCAGCTGGGATCATAAAGTAGGTCCCAAGTACCACGTCGACGCCCGCACTATGCGCCATTGCCCATACCTCGAATCCGTACACCAGCTCCCATCCGAGCGTAATCTTAACGCACGTTCGTCGTGCCGTAGACACCTTGTCTTCGCTGATTCCTTGAATGTCAATACGGCGTCCGTGATTGGGTACATCTCGGAGCCGCAACTTCTTGGCGAAGGTGTCAGTGATCACGCTAACGTTCCCTTCTGTGTCGAGGGGGATCCTCGTACGCCTCTCGTTTACTGCGCCTTTTACCAGAGCTCTCATTCTGATCCGTCGGTCGCATTTCTTGGCCGACCACCACCTTGTCTCTTGCCGGGGTTCAACTTCATCATCTTGGAGTGACCCTTGGGCTCGTCTCGCACTGCACTCGAAACCACGCTGAACGAACCCTCGCTGGTGCCCTCATCAGCATCAGCACACTCCACTCTCTCGCTAACACCTCCACCGAGGATTCTACTCCTCTCATTTTCATTTTCCGTCGCGTGTTCACTTATTACATAATTATCAGGCTATTCACTCTGCCCAATGAAAGCAAATATACACTCTGCCTCCATTGAAGGCTCGGCTAACTGTAGCAGCCCGATAGGGACCAACCCAGTTGTAGTTGGCGGGCTGCCTAGTTTAAATGACGTTCTTGAACGACGGCCATGAGCTCTGGCGGGAGTTCCTCCTTCGTGTCTTTGGTGTGCACGAATTTGGGAAGGTCTTGGAAGTTGCGGAAAAGTTCGCATTGTCCAGGATCGTGGCGTTGTTTGCAGAACTTGCATCGCTTGCTGCAATAGTGGGCGGAGTGACTTATGCCACCGCACACGGCGCATGGTCCATACTGGGGCGTCTGGTATCGCGGTTGAAGTCGCGTCGACCACGTTAGTCCTGATTGAACCCACGGTCACCACCCCGGCGATCTTGATTGAAGCCATGCTCGCGATCAGGCATGTTCCCACGTGTCTGACGGCTGTCTGAACGTGCGTAGGTACCTTCTGCGGCTGTGCGGCGCTCATTTTCATTAGCCGCGGCGAGGTGTTCGTCATTTTCGTCCAATGAAAAGTCACCATCCGTATTTTCGGGCTAAAAGTCGCTATACTCGTTTTGGACATCGTTTAAATGTTCTGATCTTCATTTAAATACTCGGTACCCCCCTCCCCAGAACAGCTTCACGTTCCTCCAATTCAGCTAGTAGACCATCCACCGAGGCTTCAAAGAGCGTCCCTCTTGGCTTGTTGCGATTGGCATCGCGGCGACGGTCATCACGTCGATTGTCGCAGGCGTACGCATCGTCGCGTCGCGCATCACGACTCTTGGGGTACTACCACGGTTAGTCATTCGTTCTTTACCCTTGAGAACATCTTCGATAATCACTTCGAGCTTGTGAATGTCGGTGACCCAAGTGTGGTAGAGACACTCCGCCAACTTGTCATCATGGCACGTTGCCAGGAACTACTGTAGGCGTTCTTTCGCGTTGTGTCTACTCTTCTCGAAGTGTAAACGGGCGTACCGAGCGTAGCCATTCAGCCCGTTTATGTAGTCGCACAGATGTTCGTTACGTTCCCGTTTTCCAGCGTAGTAACGGGACAGTGCCGTCTGCGTGGACTGCGAGCAGTAATAGCGGATGAACGCATCGCTCAACAGGTTCCACTTGCGCTTCGTCTTCTTCGGAAGTTGACGGAACCATTGAATGGCTCCGTCCCGGAGGCTAAGCTCAAATGGAATGCACCATTTGTCGGTGTCTGTGTGGGTTCCAGTCATTTCGTAGACGAACCCAAGGAGCCACTGCATGCAGTTCTCGCTCTTGTTGCGAGAGCCCGAGAACGGCTTGATGCGATCCAATGGTCGGTGCGATGCCATTTGAATCCTCGGGGTCGGGTCCACGTCGTCCATCATTGCCAGCTCATTCATCTGACGCATCAACTCGACTGGCGGATCTTCCTCGTCGAATGTACGCATCAAAATGTCATCGCTACTTGACGAACTATCGCTGTCAACTTGACGACGTCCGGCACCACTTAGGGAAGCTCGCGCACCGCCACAGCGACGGAATGAACCCTCGTTACCAGCGTACACGCGTTGCATACGACTCTCCGAGCGTTGCGTAACCATGTGCGGGTCTTGAAAGCTCGGTGAAGCCTTGGTAGTGCCAAAGACACCACAGTCAGCACTACGCTTGGTCGGAGGAGTATGGTCGAGTCGTTGGGGTGTCTGCGGCAGCGAAAGCTTGGACGGATCTTTGTCATGAATGATCGGGCGACTTACATGCTGCTTCCCAGTGTTGATGCCGACTGCACCAAATGCCTTTCGAAGCTTCTTTTTCCATTTCTAGGTGCCTTCAGCAATGCGGAATGCTTTGCGCTTGCCACCGAAAGTTTAGAACCCTCGGTCCCATCATTATAATCTTCATAGACCGGTTCCGGTCCCGCAACGTCATCTAGCTCGTCGGTGAGGTTCCTCGAAAGGGACCTGGTCGCCCCGCTCAGCCCCGATGACAGCGTGGCCGTCTCCGCTGTCACTGCGCCTGGCTCTGGAGCCAGCGTCTTGTCTTCGTAATCGTCATAATTGTGGGCGCCAGAACTGATGTCTGCCTCCACGTCAAATCTCATAGAAAGCTCGATGGCGGCTGCAAAGCGTGCCGCCGGGCTTGAACTCTCGTTGCGAGCCCCGCCAGACTTGGCAGGCGTAACTGGTGCCGCTGGTTGTCCTTTCGCCATGTTTCTTGTTTTCTTTGCTTCTTGTTCTTCTTCGCTTGGTAGCTCGTAAACGGGAAGGCCATACAAACAATTAACAATGGTCACAATCGGTTCCCGAGTCGCGACACCAGTTGTGGTGTTGGAATTCCCACGTGAACTCTAGCTACAAATGTAGTTAGGACGTTCCCACAACAAAACGTCTACTAGGATAGTAAACGATCGCTCGGGCGGACCTGAAGACCCCAGTTCTGCCTTGCATCGGGACAAACTGGACCTTGTAAACTACTTATATAGGCCAACCAGTAGAAATAAGAACACGCTATTAGCACGAGCAAAGCTAGTATGTGTTATGAATCCTCGTGGTCCCAACAGCGGAAGGGTACCAGGCACTGGTAAGCCTTTTTGCGAGGTCACCGAGTGATCAGCACCCGGTTGGAAGAATAAAAGGGATGCAATACAAGCACTCCGAGTCGTGCTAATAGGCAACAATAAGCTGTCACGTAAAACCGCCCGATAGTAATCGGCCAATACACAT
>NW_003303568.1:50576-58930 GCF_000142945.1 Phytophthora infestans T30-4 | reverse complement strand
GCTTCGAGCTCACCCACAGGTATAACACACTCAAACAAGCTTGACCTTTACGCTTACCTTGAAGCCGGACGTCGCTCTGTGTGCTTGAGTGGAAATTCTGTTCTGTATTTATGTTTACCCTTTCGGGTCTATTCCTAATAAGAAGTCCTAATCAAGTTTACAAATATCAAGTGAACAATGATCCGTTATGGATCTTCTTGCACGCCAAGGGTCGTCTGCACCGTCGCATGAGTATCTTTAACGGCCCGCGCCCTGTCCTAGACGGTGAACGTGTCTTCCAAGGGTCGCTGAGTCTTCCGCGAACTCATCCCAACCGCCGCCGAGGGTTCGTACCGTAGATGGTCAGTTCTTGGCCGCTGAATGCGAATCCGGCCAGTCCATTATTAATGATAAGGACAGCCTGGATTCAGTGACATATGGACCGTATCCAATATCCGTTGAGAGTTCGGTAGTGACGCCGTCGTGCCTCTTGCACCTTGGAGTCACTGTATATCCCATGACCGAGGGTTCGTCGCTTGAACATCTTGGGGCGGTGGCCTTGTCGACGGGCAATTATCCGCAACTATGGAGAAATCACTACACCACACTACGACCCAGCCGGGCCTGGATTTCCCATACCAACTGATGTGGCCACCGCTGCGACGGGGATAGACGGGTCATCTTTGATCTAGAGGGTGCGGAATTTGGCGATCTCGAATCTGAAGGAGTGCGCAGGCAAAAATCAGGATGAAGATCGAGCACGAGCCTGGATCAGCAACGTCAAATCCGCGCTAAGCGTGCAATGCTGAAAGATGAATGCCCTTTGCAAATCTACTGACGGGACCTTCGAGGAACTGGTACTGACAACTGCGCCGATATACCAGAATTAAGTGGCCCGATTTGCTGTGCAGTTTTTGGACTTGCAGTGGCTGTCGCACGACAGTACTCCAACGCTCGTCGACGATCGGACGAATCACCGTTCGAGTACATCTACCGCCTGAATGTGGCCGGTTCACGTACAAAGTTGAAGATCAAGGATGGGGGATCCAAGGTTCTTCAGAACAGGTGGATCATTTCATTTATACATTGGTTGATCCGGATCTTGCCGATCGACTGCCGCTATTACGTCTCCCAGATGCTGATGAGTTGGACGAAGTTCTGCGAGCGCTGGATCGTGCCAAGCCTCGCCAGAAGAAGGCAGCGACATTATATCGTAAATACCGCCACAAGGATCCAGCGCCTGCAACTCCGTATAGACGGATGTACAAGATCGAAGTGCCCGACTCAGGATCCGAGTCCGGATCGGAATGATCTGATTCGGATTTGGACGGATATCGAAGGATCTGCAACGCGACATTCGAAGATAGTGGACCTAAATCTGAGGGCGACCCGAGGAAAACAGATTCACCTCTTGGAGATCGAGGGGTGTATAGGTTAGTTCGGCAGCGCAAGTCGGATCCGCTGTTCGCAGTGTATATCGAGGAAACTCATAGATTCGGTATGCTGGAGACATCTTATTGCGAGCGATGTGGTCGGAAGGGTTACCCCGGAGATCACTGCTTCTATATGCGCGACGGCTGTGATGAGATCCACAGTGCTGTCAGTGTTCCATAGAGAAGTTCTACAACCAGATCCATCAGTAGTTTAACACGGCGAAACATGAAGGAAGGCTTCCTGAGGAAGCAGAGAAGATGTTAAATTTGGACGCTCGCCGGGTTGAAATCCGGTACGAGCCGAGCGTTCTAGGCACTGCATTTATACATTTGTGAACAAGACGTCGCTAGATCAAGATAGCGAAACACCAGATCAAGCCGATAATACATGTGATATGTATGGGATGCCAGCTGGAAAGATCTCCTGTATTCAGCAAACTAATGAATATGCCGGATCTGAAGTGTCGTCGGCCTGGCCTTGCATTAGGAAGATATCCCAGGATTTTGGAAGGAAAGCAACCAAAATCAGTGGTTTGAACCACTCAAGGGCGAGATCACCATGAAATTCCCCCAGATCCACCGGATCGCAGAAATCCCAAGATCGGAGTCTGGGTCTATGGAGCTTCTACCGGAGAGTCCCGTGGATACTGGAAATATCATGCTCCTGGGTAATGGTTTCGACAAACTGAGAAGGCGATGTTACTAATAGATTTTGGCGCCGAGGTGTCTGTCTTGGACACCGCCTTTGCTCGTAAGATGGGGTGCCAGATTGATCGAATCCAAACTCCGGAGTGTGTGGATATCGGAGAAGGGGTGTACAGGACAAATGGGAAGACTCGTATCAAGATTACGTTGGCTGGCTGACTCGGGTACTGGTTCGGGGACTGGGTAGGCGGATTTGTGGATTCTAGATATCAACAGTTAGAAGATGCTTCTGTCGATGTGTCCTAAGATCCTGAAGGTAGCGATCCAGGATCTCGGGTGGCTGAATGGGGTTGCCTGAACCGATGCCGGATCCGGATCCAGCGTCGGTGGACAAGTCAAAAGCTGGCAGCTTTGGCCCGCCCGGAAGTATTAAGACCGGGTCTTAGACTGGATTCCGATCTGTCACCCACTGAGGAAGAGTCTACATCAGATGTCGCTGCAGAATTGGACGCTGGCACCCGACGGTGAACATGGCGTCCGAACCGGACAGCTCGAACCCGAAGGTCCGCCAAGCTTGCGACTAGAAAGATCAGAGATCGCGCAGAGTCTAGATCCAGACCCCGAGGTTGTTGCTGATGCCTGATCCGCGGGAGTGAATCGTGATCAAAATCGGATGAACGAGATCGAGGTGACGGAAGAAGAACATATATGTTACCACGAAGGTGGAGGGCTATTCTCGGAAGATATCGGCTATGACTTGTCCATAAACCCAGAAGTGTCGCTGACGACGGAAGACGCAAAGATCGAGAATATCCAGCTGGATCCAGACGCAAATACTCCGGCGGAAGTCGAAAAGCTGCGTCAGGAGATCTGGAAGAGTCGACTTCTGCTGATTGTCAAGAGCCATGATTTATCGCGTGCAGCAAGCGGGATCAGATTTGACATCGATGTGGGTGATGCCAAGTCGATCGCGCAAGTTGTCCGATCTAATAAAAGGATTGCTGCATGCCAAAATCATTCCCTTCTCTCTCGACGTCACCGTGGGCGTCCCCCGTCGTGATCACAGTCAAGAAGTACGGGGTAGACATCGGACTATGTTCTAATTATCGACTGGTCAATGGTCCGACCAGACTGATGATTTACCCTATGCGTCTGATTAATGGGCTGTTGGAAGATCTTGCTAAGTTACTTTGGTATTGTTCGCTGGAAATGGCCAGCGGATATTGGGTTGTGACTATGCCGGATCGAGCGATCTTGGCGTTTATCACTCCGTTTGATCTTTTTGAATGGAACCGGATACCATCGGTTTGCAGAACGCCCCTCAGATCTATCAGCGTCTCATCGACAATGCGATGTACGGGTTCACCCAGATCCCAACATCGGACGAAGGTACCGGCGGTACTGATCCTTTTATGGATGAATATCATCAATTCTCCGACCCTACTTAATTTTAGTATTGGTAATAATCACCAATCATCCATTTGTCTTCATTAGACAGCTAATCGTACGGACTTGACAAAATTATTTGGCCAATCCAAATGGTAAGGGTTAGGGTGAACCTCGTTGGCCTTGGCTCCGGCATATCGGGTCGGAGGGGACTCAGGAAATATTGATATGCGCTTACAAATATCAAAATGTAGACATATCACATGCATAAAGTCATTTCTCCGACTTCTCCGACCAGTGCAATCATTACCACACATTAATTTTAAATCTTAGATTTATTATTAGTATGCTACTATGTAATAGTAAATTTTAGAAGAGGTGGGTAGCAGCGACAGGGAGCTTGCTCGTCATTAGGAGCAACACATGCAACATCCCTGCGTGGAGATCCAATATGTCTATATCACGTAGAGCAATATGTAGCAAGCGTCAATTAACGGATGCGCCCGAATAAAAGCCCCCTACCGAATAGTGTCCTGTGGGGTGCTACATGCCTGTACTATTAAATACAAGCCCCTCCTGAATAGAGTCCTTATAAAATCTACCAAATCTGCTATTACAAACTTGCTGACCATCCATTCTACAGAGAGAAACACTTTCCCGTCATTTCCAATAATGCCTCATCAAAGGCAGTCAGTTAGCATTGGGCGTAAGCAAGAGGTGATCAAGTGGATTAAAGATGTCGTTTCAAGGACCTACTGTACATGGAAATTAACGCTTGGAAAGAGTCAGACCGAGTCGAATACACGCTTTGGAAACCCACGTATGCCAAGTGTTGACACCGTTTGCGATTGGGGCCTCCGCGCGTGGCGAGACACGGATAAGGCAACAATCATGCGGAGCGTTGAAATAGCAGGCTTCTCGAGAGACCTCTCGTCGTGGTTTATATCCAAGCACGATGTGTAAGGCGCAAAATTTCGTGAAAAGTGGTCGAAGGAACCAAATGTACGAAGTCGTCGATCTGTTAAATCTTTCAGAGTTAGATGATGCGTTAGACGATATTAACCTGGTACACGAATCATTTCAGCAAGGAATAAAGTCCTTACCCGTCTAAAGCCCTCTCTGTCACTTTCGGGTGGCACTATTAAATATAGTCCGGACTCTAATAGGGCGCGTCCGTTAAATGTACATGTATTGCCTTATTAATTCTTGAGCGCTCCGGCTCGCTGCCTCCTGTGCACCGCCCTGCCGCACTAACACCGCTCTGATGCCGCCATGAGACCGCCCTGCCACCGCCCTGAGACCGCCCTACCACCGCCACCGCCCTGCCACCGCCCTGCCACCACCCTGCCACCACTCTGCCACCCCCCTCTTTTTTTTGTGAATACATTTTCGATATGGCCCACAGTTAAAAATGAAAAATTAATATATTTGTTTTAAGAGTTACTGACTTAGATGTGCCACCCTTTACGTACAGGTCGGAGGTTGTCGGAGGTCGGAGTTTTTATGTTATGGTCCTACGTAGGAGGATGGCCCTGACGGAAGACCTCCTATCTGATAGGGTGCATCCGACTAAATTTTAGCCTAACCCTTTGACAAAAAAAGACGATGCCAATCAAAGACATATTTGACCGGACCACGCGTGTTTTCTCAGGGAGGACCTAAACCATAGCAATACCATACAACAAATTAACAAGGTAAGATGTAGCAGCCACAAAATTGATATTGTACAATACCTTCCATCCTTTGAAGTTTCATCGACAAACACGATTTGATCTGGCCCGCTGTAGAAATTCAATAGCCTGTTCACATACTCTTGCCTCGCCAGCGTATGTCTGATGAGTAGCCCATATTTGATTTAAAATCATTCTGTTGTGGATACCTTACGTAAGAGTAAATGGTCGGCAAATACTGGCTATTCAGCCCTTAATTTGTTAATAGGTACCCTTTAGACCAAATCGGAGCCCTTTCGTAGGGCCTCCACAATCAAGTATTATTGAATCATAGTCCGCAAAATCACGCAGTGTTATTGGTCAAATATTATTTTCTTTTGTGGCCTGGCTTAGCAATTCAACTCCAGTTCGTCCTCAAATTCCACCTGTAGCCCTACCCACCCTTGCTTAGGACCAGCCTTTAAAGGTCAGATTGGCCAAAACGTTGGAAAGGCACACTAATACATGTGTTTCGAAGGCTGTATGCTTGGCATGCCGCCAGCGAGCTTGTGCCCGACTCCAGTAGCACTCTCATTTTACATTTAAACCCAATAGTTTTAGGATCATTCACTGTCACTTTACACAATCCGCATCATTTCAAGCAACATCATCCGGTTTGAGCTCTTCCCTGGGCGACACAAGCAACATTTATTGTGACGGGGCACACGAGCACCACGTTAGGGGCTGGTTGCGCTATTCGTGTCCGGTGTCGGTGTTTGGCAAATGTGTTAAAAACGTGTAGCTATCTTCGTTTTAAATTGGCTAATTATTTTAGCATTGGTGCCTACCTGAACACGACTCCTGGAGGCCAGCACCAATGAAAAGTAGAAAAACTTGTTCACAAATAATTGAAATCTACCAAAATGGCCGAGAACATGATCGAGGAGACCGCACTGGTGGCTGCTCTCGCAGCGTGAGCTTTGGTCGTTTCTGTCATACTGTCGGCAATAGTAAAACAGGAGAAGACTACTATTCTTACTCAGTATTAACATCATGCTGAGCGACCCTGCCTACGACAAGCGGGATGTCTGACGCAGTAACAAAGCCGTCTGGCCAACTCAAGGCTTGAAATTATGAAAGCGGCGACTCTCCCTGAGAAGCTGCTGCTGCAGCGCCTTCACCAGCACCAGTAAACCCTCGCGTTAACGCTTCAGAGGTGGCAATCGTGACTTCTTTACGGGGCCAGCCGCAGCATAAGCCGTGCCTGCATCAGTCGACGTCAACAAGGGCGAAGCGGGGGTCATGAGGTCTTTGTAGCCAGCGATATTTCGACCCCGCCAGAGTCTCTAGCTTCGAGAACACTGAACACCAGTGACAAAACCAAAGCAACAGTGTCTGACAGGGTTAGGGATAAAAGACTGGAAAGCACCGACACTGGACACCTTAGTTCACGTGTTCCCGACCTCAGGGGGGAACGGTTTGCCACTCAACAGGGAAAATTGCCAAATCCGGGTACTATTCAATAATACGTCGCCAAATCATGGTCGCATTTGCCAGATCCTGATACTCTGGCTGATTACATTTGCGACTAGGTACTTACAAAGATTCACCTTAATCCCCTTCAGCATGATGTCGGGGGCGTGACGGTGTAGCAGTCGCCTGGTTTCTCCATTTCGCTCTCCATTGGTACGTAGTTTGACACTTGACAAGACGTCACGCTTCACATAAAAGTTTCGTGCTCGTACATCAGAAACGAACTTGGCTGAACGCGAAGTTGTCTGGAGCAGCTCCTTTGACGTGCGTGTGCTTTCCTCGAAGAGCACATTGGACAGCGACTTCTTCGTCAGCACGTGCAGCACAGAGCGCTGCGGCTACACAGGCTTCGCCTAGGTGACGGCAGTCCAGGCGACTAAGATGAGGCAAACCCACGGCGCAACGCTGAGCAAACCAAATGTGAGCGCGACAGCCCTCATTAAACATGTTTAAAGGGTTGAGGGTGTGCAAGTGAGCCAGCGCATGGGGTATCGTGTCCGGGACACGATAGGGAAGGCGGCTAGTGGTGACTACCAGCGCTGTCAAAGGTTGAGGTCGCTGCTGTAAGTGTTTAAAAAGGCTACCCTCACTGCCCATGTTGCGTACGAGAACTGCTCACGTTTGCACAAATTAGCTTATTGAATTATTTCCATAGCACTGGTGCTTTCCTTCTGCTTCCTTCCTACTTCGTAGTACATCCGTACCCTAGATAAGTTGTCAGTATTAAGTGCATCTTCATGTGTAATGTTCATCCATGCGTTCGCGTAATGGTTTTATTCATACGAAAATTCACGCAAAGGCAGCTTTGTAGGGGGATCCTTAGACGAAAAACCACTAAATGTTATCTTGCGGAAAACAACTGCACCCGACGTGGCGCCCAGCATTTAAACGTCGGCTGTAATGGGCCTACTTTAAGCCACTACTTCGGCTACGTTAGCGCACGTGTATAAGGAAGCATAAGTTGCGTTTCACTTAGAGTAGCTATACTTTCGTCCGAAAGTATAGATTTACTTAAATAGGAAAGCAAAACCGATTTCCGGTAATCTTTTTTAATGATAACTGTTTATTTGTTTGTTTGAATTTTCCTCCTAATCTAATATTCTAATTGAAAGATATTTATCAACGAATGGCTGACAGAATCCTACTATTCTAATTGGTTGAATATATTGACTTTCATCCAATGAATGCCCTAAATGCATGCAGACCAGTCTGCCAAATGTAACCATTGGTGTATCTCACACCAATGTGGAAAGCCGCTTTCGTAACCTGGTGGCTATGTGTAGCTTCTTGCGTGTAACCCCGTTACATCGGCATACAGCAGCAGACGCCGAAAATATTGGAGTGGTAAAGCACTTTCTCCGAAAAAAGAGGTGGGATCTGACTGACGAGTGGTCATTATCACGGAAGTGACGGTACCAGGTGGATCTGGATTGTACCAAGTGGATCTAGACTATACGAAGCGGATCAAAAGTCGAGACTACTACGGTACAACTTGGGACGACGCAGATAGCGTAGAACGATATCGTTGACGAGCGAGCCAAGGGTGAAGTACCCGGATCCACATCCTATAGGTGCTGACGGGATGGGCCTGAAAAAAGGAGGCCCCAGATGATGGATCTGAACGACAACAATGTTTTAAGAGTAGGAAGAATCGCTGGGAGAATATTGGTGTCTGTACACCAAGACCCCACCCAGTGAATGCCCCATTTTCCTCGCGAGAGAATATCCA
>NW_003303568.1:47408-50476 GCF_000142945.1 Phytophthora infestans T30-4 | reverse complement strand
AAAGTTCAGCAGAACACGGATCATCGAGAGAACCCCCTCCGTTAGTCAGTGTCTGGGCGCAGTTGGTAAGTTGGAATCTGAGCAATCTCGCAGATTTTGCTGATCCCGCTACACCACAGCCGTAGATCCCGTTTTGGCCGTCGATCCGGACTTGGACACCGTCGATCCCGTTTTGGACGTAGCAACGGGTCCAGTCTTGGACGCCGTAGACCCAGTCTGGGGTCCGGAGCCAGACTTGGACGTAGTGGTAGATCCAGTCTTGGACGCCGAGGTAGACTTGGATCTAGCGGTGGATCCAGACTTGGATCCGGCACCTGACTTCGAGGGAGAAACGGAAGTCTTGGGCGCGGGTGTAGATCCTGCCTTGGACACAGAAGTGGATCCCGCTTGCGGAGCAGATTTAGAAACCGGAGTCGTTTTGGGCTTGGCTTTCGGGGAAGCTCGGGCCTGCTTATGGGGACGGGAGGATCCGGTGCTAGGAGCGGGAGATGTACTACGCGGGCGTTTCGCAGTCGACGAATCCGCCCCGCTTACCGTCGGAAGAGGAGCAGAAACGCTAGCAGCCTGAGAGGGCCCCGACAAGGGAGGAAGTGGATCCGAGACGGCAGCTGTCACCAGCGCCAGTCGTCGACGTGCCAAATCGCGCTCCGACAAGCCGCGATCGCGCTCCAGGATCAGCTGTTGCTGCTGAGTTTGGGCTGCGGAAAGTTGATCCTGGAGTTTCGCGGTGGTCGCATCTGCTTTCTTCAATTTGTCACCTAGATTGACAATAACAAGTGAATATGGAGTTACTAGCAAGGGCTAAAAGAGGATCCACGTACTCATGCGGCGAAGCTTGGATTCCAGCTCCGTTTGCGCACGCTCGGCATCCGCCCACTCGGTAGTCGCCTTGTCCCGCTGGAGCTCGCTGTCTGCCAGTTTCGCTTGGATCTCGTCCCGCAACCGAGTCATACGCACGAATTCTTCAAGCGCGTAATCTCGTCCGGCAGACGCCCTCTCGAGCGACTCCTTGGTGTCTTGCAACTCCTCAGAGAGTTGAGCCAGGGCTGCATCCGGCGACGAGGGAGGTGGATTTGGCGCGGGGGACCCTCCACGCGCCGACCCAAAGGCGGATCCGCCATGGGCGGATCCCACATAGTCGTTGGTCACCACCTCCTCCTGGGTCAAACGCAACTCGTCACGGAGGCGGTCCAAGCTCACATCCGCAGCTGCCCCAGCAGTCTGGGAATCCTCCAGATCCCGCTCGAGGTCGTGGACCTGGGATTGGAGTTGGTGGATCTCAGATCCGGCGAGTGCCATCTCCCTGAGGAGATGGTCGTTGTCATCTCGCATAACGTCTCGTTGACGGGAGGCGCGATCCAGTCGTCCGGTCAGGTCGCGGATCTCTACCGCCTGATCAGCCAACAGGAGTCGCAGGTCCTGCGACCGAGAGGCCGCACGGTGCTCACATCCCTGAATCTCCATCGCTTGTCATGGATTTGGGCCGCAAGGTCTGAAGTTGAGTAGCGGTTAGGGACGCAGCTTGGTCTTGGGCATCTTGAGCCGTCTGGACCTCCGCCGTCAGGGTTTGCACCTGATCGGAAAGAGCCTGGGCTAGAACCCGCAGATCCGTGGGCGACATAGAAGACGGACTGACCGGAGGGGTAGTGGATGGGGCCTTGCCCGACGATTTGCCGGTACGCTTGGCGGGAGACATGTGTCGCGAAGGGGAGAAAGCGGTTGTGGATGCTGGTAATGCACGCCGTGAACGCTGTTGTGCAGCGCCGACAACGTACAGGAGGCGATTGTGGTGAAGTGCTTTTTCAGAAATAAGAGAATGGGCCTGACGCGGGGTCACTATCCCGAATCAGTGACAATTTCAAGTGATTAGAGAGGATTTGGGTTGGTGGCACGGATGCAAGTTGCCGGTGGTGGATTAGCCATGGCGAACAGCACCCCGTATGGAATGACGATGGATCCGATATGAGCGACGTACGAGAAGGCAAGATCCACCAAGACTTACCTCGGATCCACCCTTACCTGGATCCACTTAGATGGATATGGGATATACTATATAAGAGTGGATCGAGTGTGGATCCTATGAAGGAAGGATGGTCGGTGCCCTCTGAAGGTGGATCTAGTAGCCACGGCTAACGAGAAGTCAGGATCCACCGCAAGGTACCCCGGATCCCATACTTCCGAGTTCGGATCCAAGGAGGGAAGATCCCGCATAGAAGGACCTGGATCCAGGGTACAGGGATGAGGGGTGCAGTGGATCTCGAACTTTCGTGGGACAAGGGAGATCACAGACGGTTGCGAGATGATGTGGGATGATTGGAGAGCTCAGATCCACGACGAGTGTACACTTACAGTGAAGTGGATCCAAGTGACCTGGATCCGGATGAGTGTACCCATAATAGGGTGACCATGATGATTACGTCATGGATCCGGTGGATCTGAAGATAATACAGCTGGGATGATGGGTCAAGGGAAGAAGAGACATGCAGCCGAGCCTGGTAAGGGATTTAGCAGATGAAAGACATAGAAGGTAGAAATCCAGGCAGGTATAGGCTTAAATATCGATACAGACCTCAATTTGCACAGTAACACGCAAGTGCCTTCCTGCCCTCAAGAACCGGAACTACATTGGCCGTACGAGCTAGGAGAAGGTTGGGAATTGCGAATCTAGTGTTGGTAGTGATAACTGGATAGTACATTGGCCAGATCCTACAACCTAGTGAGCTTTTCCTTTACTTGTGCCGATCCGACGGGTTAACCGAATTTACTACTTGGTCGGTTACACCCTAGAGGTTCTCAACTCTCAAGATCCCGTCACAGGAGGCGGCAAGTACGACTTAAAGGACAGCACAAAGGCAAGGGAACACACCCGCAAGGCAACCCTACGGCCAGATCCACGATCTAGGCCCCGGATCCATAAGCTCGAATATTCGCTTAGGATTCGGAACCACCCCACGGACGCAGAGTGAAGATTTTCCACTGCTGCTCCTGTCCATTCGTGTACTTAAAACAAGTGTCATTTGTTACTCCCATGAGGCAGTTTAGAATATCGCGAGTGAGCAAGCTTCCGT
>NW_003303568.1:44465-47074 GCF_000142945.1 Phytophthora infestans T30-4 | reverse complement strand
GATTTTGCTGATCCCGCTACACCACAGTCGTAGGGGTCGCAGAAGGTGGCTTGGGCTGCGTAGCCTCTGGTAAATCGCTGTATGGTAGCTGCCGACCAATAGCTTCGTTTGAAGCCTGCTTTCCGATCGGACGGCGTGTAGATGCAATGCTCACACTTGAATGGGGAAGCTGGAGGCAGCCGGATGCACGCCCAAATGTCATGAGTTCATCTTCACCTAGACATTACGTATCCTGTTAGTACGTAGCACCATATATCAAGGTCTAATTACGCACCCTAAAAAAGTCGATGCTGCGTCGTGACTCGTCCAACCGGCCCGTGATTCCAGGCTTACGTAGCGGTGATGCTTGGCCATGGGCGTGGGCTTGCGAGTCTTTCACCCGTCCTTGCATAATTCTCTCCACAGCGGCTTGAACGTCTTCTCGCCGGGGGTGTTCATCGTTCGAAGAAAGATTTCAATGTGCGGCGATGAGGGAGTGGCTGACACGCGGTCGTTTTGGGCTTTCACTCAAATTTTCAAACCTCCACTGAATTTATATTGCTCTTTCTATTCACGTAGAACAATCCCCGTCTATCTTCCCTTCGTCAATCCAATAGGAATGATGTGCAAACTCCCCCTTTACAAAACATCATATGCGAATTCATAGTCTGCAGCCAAGTAAGCTGGATACTAAATCCTGCAAAATCTTTTATTCTGTAGGATACAGAATACCGGGTTAGAAGGGTTAAGCATCAAGTTGCAGGTCGAACTTTGTTGGCTGCCTCATTGAGCTGCCACATACATGTATTACGACCGCCAATACAGTATAAAACTACACTTTTTGCACGTCCGAGACGGCAGTGTTTATTACAAGAAGTTATCCATGCCATCACTAAATCCTACTACGTAGTCACTTCAAAATGAGGTTTCATTACGCTGTCCTAACGATCAAGAAAATACTAGTCACAATTAATACTCCAAAGCAAGACATTTTTTTTCTAACTGCATTCATTTATTTAAGGCGCTCTGTGACGGGGTCACACAGCACCTTGCGCTAGAGGAAGTTATCATCCGAGAGTATACAAACTCTCAGTGAACGGCAGTTCACAGGTCTCCTCTTTATTTAAAGAGAGCGAAGTGACCTAAATAAGGTAGATTGTAAACTGAGTATATTTATAGGTAGGTTAAGTTTGGGTTTAATACAAACTATAAGTTATTTATAGAAATGCAATGTCGTTTGACCAATGGTTGGCTTTGAACGACCTTGGTACCTTGTACCAAATATCCCGGAGTATGACGTGTCATACACGTGTCATACACCTGAAGTGTGAAGTGTCACACTTCATGTAACCAGGGTACACTTAGGGCTACGTACCCCGTTACATCCTCCCCCACTTAGGTTCGGTTTACCGACCAATCAGAATGAAGAGGTGTTCGTCACAAACTCTCATTCTCAAAGTCGAAACCATCGACTTGGCCGCGCGAGCGCGGCGGAGGCTCACTTTACAGTTAGAGCCTCGAGCAGCAGTCTGTGCGCTCTTCTTCTGGGTCTCCACTTCGACCGTTAATCAAGCCTCGTGGCATTGCTAAGAGCGGTGCTAAGACACGCTTTAAGGCTGCTACTGGTAAGGCGCAAGCCAAGAGCACTAAGCCTCACGGCAAAGGCTCGGCACTCAAGGAGGCTACTCAGGTGGCCTCCGAGGCGATCGGTTCCTCGGGTGACGCGGCTGTGGACAAGCGCGCAAGCAAGCGCCGCAGTCCGTCGCCCTCATCTTCAGACAATCGTCCGAACCCTCGGTTCGTAGAACGTGGCTTCAACTCGGGCAGTGAGGACGATGCCGAGTCCGAGAGCACTCATGATGCTCCTGCGGGCTCTGTGGGAGGGCACAGCCCAGTGCCCAGTGAGCACAAAGATGACAGCGTGCAGTCGCTCGCTAGTGATCAAGGTGATCACAGTCCCAGGACTTCTGTGCGCTCCGAGAGTCCGGCCGTCAAGGCTAAGGGCGCTCCCAAAGCCGGTGGCGATCAGGAAGAGAATCCTCGCAAACGTCTCTCGCTTGCCGAGGGTCTTGCGCGTGCTAAGGTCTCTAAAGCCGAAGGCGCCAAGCCCTCAAAGAAGCGTACAGCCTCTAAGTCTCCACTCCGCGAGGAGGAGGAGACTCGACACTCCTATTAGAGTATCTTCGACTCCTCGGATGAAGAGGAGGAGGAGGGAGAAGAGGAGGAGGAGGGAGAAGAGGAGGAGGAGGGTGCTATCGTTGAGCCCCGGGAGATATCGAATGACCTCGTCCAGCAGCAGGAGGATTTCCAAGCTGCCCAGCGTGTGCGTGGGGGTTTGGTGGCGGCACCCGTCAGTCAAGGAGCTGCCATCAGCTCAAGGGGGTATTGGCCTCCCGAGGAGTGCTCTGGGGCTGACCTCTTCTTAGAGATTCTTGTCGCTCCTCGTGGCCTTGTGGGCGGCCACACTTCTAGGGGCATCTATGAATGAGCCCTTGTTCAAAAAGAACAGTTGTTCGTTGACAACTTGGAGGCTGCTCGGTGCCCAGGAGGTAATATCTGGTATGATACACGTTTGGACTGAACTAGTTTTGTATGTGGCGTCTTATTGTATTGAAGACTCTCCGATTGGA
>NW_003303568.1:39732-44028 GCF_000142945.1 Phytophthora infestans T30-4 | reverse complement strand
GCTTCCTCATCACTACGTGTAAGCAAGTAACGGACGCCCCAGGCCCGTTACACCTGGTAGCACTTTGTAGTCCTTCCCATGACCAAGTTCACGATGAGCCAAGGCATGACGTCTGAAACTCCAGGGCCGACCCTGGAACATGCTGCTTTCCCTCATCTCACTCGTGTCGAGTGGGAAGCCCTTCACCGCCTCGCGGCGGTGTCTGGTGAGGCTGTAATCACGTCGCTGCTAAGCTCAGCGACGTCCGACCAGCAACGCCAAGCAGCCCAAGAGTTCATGGAACGCGAGCTAGCCGATGCGAATCGGCGAGCAACAACTCCCGCGCGTTCCTCGAAAAATGATGTCGTGAAGCTAGAGACGTCTACCTACTCCGGTGAAGGAGCGAATCGCCTCCCGCTGAGCCGGTGGTTTCGCGAGATCGACATCGCGATCGCTTCGAGAATGATCGAAGCGCAAGGGACAAAGATCAATTTCTTATTGTCCCGGTTGTCCGGGAAGGCCAAGGAATGGGCCCTCGGTAAACTTGTCGTTGATCACGACGCATTCCCCACTCTGGAGTCTCTCCAGAAAGATCTCAGGCTCGCGTTCGAGCCACCTCAAGACGAATCCCGCGTGCGTGCCGAGTTCGTCGCCCTTCGTCAAGGTAAAAGGACTATGCGCGACTACGTTCAAAAGACTCGCCACCTCGCGTCATGCATCGTGACAAATCCGATTGACACAGCATCGCAGGTCCATGTATTCGTATTCGGCATGCGTGAAGGCATGACACGGTACTGCCTGACCCGAGCGGAACCTTCCTCTCTCGAGGAAGCATTCGCCCTCGCATTACGCGAAGACTACGTTGTGGCGGCGTCTTACGCGCGCGCGATGTCAACGGCAGCTCGTGAGTCAGCCCCCGATCCCATGGAGATCGACGCGATTGACACGTCGAATAGTCACCGTCAGTCGACTTCTCGTGGGCCCAACGGCCGTCCTAATCGCCCGATCACTTGCTTCCGCTGCCGGAAGATCGGTCATCGCGCGGCGGAATGCCGCGCGCCAGCGCCGGTACTCGCGCACACCGCCGAAGTCTCACCTGCCGTTCAGTAAAAAAAAAAACGGTCAGGGCCAGTAGGTGCGGGGCGCCCTACTGGCTGGAATGGAGGTCCAGGTCCCCCGGTGGCTATTCAACCTTCTAGCCCTCCTGTGCTCCACGCACACTCTAATGCCACCACCACGTCGGGCGACTCGAGGCTGATCATCGTCAGTCCTCATGTCGCCGGCGCCCGGCGACCACTTCGCGCACTCCTGGACTCAGGAGCGTCGAATAACTTCTTTCGGGAATCGTGCTTATCGATGCTTCCAAGAGAGATCGCAGTCCGTAATGGTCGAGGTCAGGTCGTCGTCAAACTTGCTGACGGAAAGCCACGCCGCGTTGCGCGGCGCGAGATCACGTTGCCGTACACATTCGACGGCTTCCGCAGCAACGACGACTTCCTCGTGATTGAGATGAACTACGCGTTCGACTGCATCTTGGGTATCCCGTGGTTGTCACGATATCAACCAGAGATTGACGGGTTGGCTCGGTCGGTTAAACACCGCTCTGGCTTCGATGTGAGTGAGGTGTTCACTCACCTCCTGGTTGCCCAGAAGGACTGGCCCCATGTCAAGGTCGTGGACCGGTTGTCCACAATGCAGGTTGAGCAGAGAGCGAGCGATAACCCTCTCTGTATGTCTTGCACAGCGCTGTTGCGCGAAAACCCCTCGCTGCGAAGCGAGGTCGTTTGCACTTTGGCGGTAGAGCAGGGGCTCCCGCAATCCGAGCAGGCGGTCGAGCATGGGTTCCCGCCACGCAACACCGCGGTCGAGCATGGGTTCCCGTCACGCAACACGGCGGTCGAGCATGGGTTCCCGCAACACACCAAGGCGGTTGAGAATGGGTTCCCGCAAAACACTCTAGCGGTTGAGCAGAGGTTTACGCAACGCGATTCGGCGGTCGAGCAGTTGGAGCTCCCGTCATCCACAGCGGTGGTCGAGCAGTTGACACTCCCACCGGCTACGACGGCGATCGAGCAGGGGCTCTCGCCAGTCGATGGCGCGGACGAGCATCGAGAGCTCCCGCGCACTACCGACACGGTTGATGGTGTCCCTCCGTGTCTAGAGGGGGGTGATCCCTCGTCCAGCGATAGCGAGTCTTCTATCTCGAGCAGCGGATCGAGACGCCACAAGAAGAAATCCAAGCGACGCCGTCTTAAGCGACGTGGTCAGCCCACCGCCGATATCGCAGTGAATGAGTCCATACACGTCCTGGAACACGTGGAAGGAGGCGCCGTTCGCTCACGCACACTTGACATTGAGAGTCCACCTCGCGAAGCTTCTTCCATCACACGCCTTCCGGGTCTTTCCTGGAAGCATATTCTGCGCGATCTGAAGTCAGGAGACATTGAGCAGGTCTGCTTGATCACCGAGTCTGCCTCGGCGGAAGAGATCCACACGGTCGCTACCGACAATCTTCCACTTCGTCCAAAGAACGCTGAGCCGAAGTCGGCGCGCGAAGAGCGCTTCGCTGCCCAGTCGTGGGAGTCACTCCGCGACTCGGGCAATCCAGTATACGACACCGTCCGCGAGTTCGCGGATGTTTTTCCCGACAAGATTCCAGCTGAGCTCCCTGCTGACAGAGGCATTCGCCATGAGATTGATCTCACGCCGGGTTCCAAGTACTGTGTGACGCGACAGTGGCCCCTCCCACGCGATCAGGTTAAAGCCATTGACGACTTCTTCGAGAGCCGCCGCAAAGCGGGTCACGTGCGCGAGAGTACCTCGCCACACTCGAGTCCGACGTTCTGCGTGAAGAAGGTCACGGGTGGTTGGCGCATTGTTCACGCTTTTAACAAGCTAAACGACGCCACCATCCCAGCACAAACTCCGATCCCTCGGAAGGATATGGTACTTGACACCATGGGCCGCAGTGTTATTTTCAGCGCCATCGACCTGGCCGATGGCTTCTATCAGATCTTGATGCGACTCAGCGACATCCCGCTCACAGCGGTGAGCACTCCCAGCGGGATGCTGTGGGAGTGGCTTGTCATGCCGCAGGGCCTGAAAAACGCACCAGCCACGTTCAATCGCATGGTTCCCCACGTTCTGCGCCCACTTCGCGACTTCGCTCCGAGCTACTTCGATGACATCTTCGTTCACAGCCGCGCTGAGGGCGATCTCAGCGCCACAGAAGTTCACTTGAATCACTTACGACAAGTGTTCCAAGTCATGCGCGAAAACAAACTGTACGCGAACTTGAAGAAGTGCATCTTCTGTTACCCCCCCCCGGAGATTCCGGTGCTTGGCTGTTATGTGAGCAAAAATGGTGTCCGAGCGGATCCTGAGAAGGTCTCGTCCATTTGTGCGTGGCCCACGCCGCAGAATCAGACTGAATTGCTTCAGTGGCTTGGCCTCGCAAATTATCTCCACAAGTACACGAAAAATTATGCTGGTCTGATCCAGCCATTGTCTTCATTGCTGAAGAAATACATCACGTGGTCGTGGACTCCCGAACATCAGTCAGCCTTTAATGCAGTGAAGAAAAGCTTGGCGGAGGCCCCAATCCTGGCGCTTCCAGATGATGCAAAGCCATTCCACGTTGTTTGCGACACGAGCGACTTCGCCATCGGCTGTGCACTGATGCAGTTCGACGACGAAGGTCGCGAACGCGTCATGAGCTACCAATCCAGACAGATGAAGCCCGCTGAGAAGAATTATCCGGTCCACGACAAGAAACTCCTTGCGATGCGCTACGCACTGATCAAATTCAGAGTGTACTTACTCGGTGAGCAGACATTCGCGATCTACACAGATCACGCGTCGCTGCGAACAGCGACGAAGAGCCCTCATCTCTCTCAGCGCATGGCACGATGGCTGTCATTCTTCTCCGAGTACAACTTCGTCGTTCACTACAAGCCAGGCAAGAATAACATCCTTGCGGATGCCCTATCTCGGCGCCCCGATTACGATCCACGCCGAGATTTGGGTCGTCAGTCACTTGAAGACGCGGACGACGACGAATTGAACTGCGCCACATGTGCGGCTGCAGGTGTGAACCTGATGACGGCGGTATCTCCAATACTCCCCCTGCGGGAAGATATCCCTGCCGCGTATCAAGATGACTCGATATATGCCGGTATCCTGGAACACCTTCGCACACCAAGTGATGCCACGCTAAAGACACTGAGCCGCTCCACGCGCGACCAGATTCACAGATACCAACTTGAAGGTGATCTACTGATGTACAGTATCGATCGATTCGATGCTCCTCGCGTCGTT
>NW_003303568.1:34826-39632 GCF_000142945.1 Phytophthora infestans T30-4 | reverse complement strand
GCATCGACTTGAGCTCAGCACGAATTGCTTTGCGGCCAGTGCACTTGGTCGGGGCCGTTCACCGCCTCTTGGAAAGTCGCTGGCTCCGATAAGTCCACCGCAGCTTCGACTGCGTTGGCACTTGCACGCCAAAACACGGGGGGAGTCGATTCTTCATCTTGATCTCCAGCTTTTTCTTCTTCGTTTACGTCTGCTCGACGTGAAGACGAATTGGTCGGCGCACTTGCTTCTTCCAGTCCGGGTCGATGACGCGTAGCTCGCGGTCTTGTGGCAGATTCATCTTCACTCGGGCGGCTCTTGCGCTTTCCCGCCTGCCTGTGCTCCGTCTGACGCGAACCGTCATTGTCGATGTCGAGAGATTCGAAGTCCAGGTCGTCGACGTCTTCATCGGAAATTGGCTCTGAAAGTCCAAAGGTCGATTCATCGAAGTTGACATCGCGACTGATAACCACCTGCCCCGCCTCGATGTCATAAAGTCGATACGCCTTGGATACTTCTTCGTAGCCCAGGAACAATCCGGCGCGAGCCTTTGGATCCCACTTGAGCCGTTTCTCCTTTGGAGTTAAGATGAAAGCTCGACAGCCGAATACGCGCATGTGTTTCACACTCGGCGCGGACTTGTACACAATTTCGAACGGAGTCTTGCACTCGATCTTTGGTGACGGCAGGCGGTTCTTCACGTAGATGGCCGTCATCGCCGCTTCACCCCAGAAACACTTGTCTAGCTTGGCATGATGCAGCATGCTGCGGCCGATCGTGACGATGGTGCGGATGGCCCGCTCTGCCGTGCCGTTAGTCTGGTGCGCGTACGGAACCGTGGTTTGTTGCTCGATGCCCTCGTCTTCGTAGAAATCTTTAAGCGAGTTAGTCGCAAACTCACGAGCTCCGTCGTGTCGCACGAACTTGACCTTCTTGCCAAACTGCTTCTGCACCTTCGTGATGTACGTCTTGATGCAGTCTTCGCTTTCTGATTTGGCACGCAGACAGAAGCCCTTCATGCATCCGCTGGCTTCGTCCACGATCAGTAGCAAATATTTGCTGCCACCAAGCGAGGACTTCTCCATGGGTCCGCAAATGTCGAAGTGAAGCAACTCGAAAGTGTCGTAGCGACGCTTGTCACGGTTGGTAGGGAATGGTTTTTGGACCATCTTGCCTTGCTGGCAGCCGCGACACAGACTTGGTCCGCTAGGCTTGGAAGGTGCTTTCGCGTCCTTGATCATCTTGTTGTCGACCATCTTGCGAAGCACCTCGACTGGAGCGTGACCCATACGCGCATGCAGGTCGACCGTCCTTCCATTTGTCGCCGCATTTGCTGATCGAAGAGGCGTGCGAAGCCAGTAGAGTCCATCTACGAGATCCGCCGATGCCACCACTTGATTCGAGTCCTTGCGTGAGATGTGCATCTCAGTGCCATCGAACACCACCTGGAACTTTCCGTTCTTGTTGATCTGCGGTACTGAAAGCAGATTCTTGCTCATGTTAGGCA
Source organism: Phytophthora infestans T30-4 (assembly GCF_000142945.1). Taxonomy (NCBI): domain Eukaryota; phylum Oomycota; class Peronosporomycetes; order Peronosporales; family Peronosporaceae; genus Phytophthora; species Phytophthora infestans. Next base: position 38,146 of record NW_003303568.1, on the reverse strand, counting down.
CATAGAGCGCATTCTTGATCTCGATCTCGCGCTCGGTGCCGTTGGGCAGGACCACTCTTTCCACGATGGTCCCCACACCCTTGATAGCCGCCTTGTTCCCGTCGGCCACCGAAAGTTCGCCTTCATTGCGCTCGATGAGATTGGCGAACTTGGACTTGTCGTTACAGATGTGTGTGGCACCACTGTCGACCGCCCACATTCCAGACACATTCTTGTTCGTCGATACTTCACATTCCAGGGAAACCGCGAACGCTACTCGATCGTAGTCGTAGTCGTCGTCGCCGTCATTTCGCCACTGGATGTTGTTAGCTCCGCGTCCACGGCCGTTGCCGCCGCGTCGAGCACCTCGACCCTCATCCTTCTGCTTGGTCCAGCACTTGTCAATCATGTGCCCCAATTTCCCGCAGTACGTGCATTGGCGAGACTCTCGGTCGGTGTTGAACGCCTTGGCCGCGTTTTCAGTCTTCACCGTCGCCGTCTTCTCACCTTGTCGCTTGATGTGCTCGTTTGTGAGCACTTTCACAACGTCTTGCGACCGCAGCTCTGCATTGCTTATCTCCAAGTTCAGCACGACGTTCTCGTAGCTCTTGGGGAGACTTCGCAGTAAGCAGATCGCCACGTCCTCGTCCTCCATCTTGGCGCCGATGCTGCTGAGCTTGGCACTGATGTTGAGGACCTCGTTGCAATGATGCAAGACATTGCCGCCTTCCGACATCTCCATGCTGAAGAGTTGGCGCTTCAGGTAGATGCGACCAGCCTTCTGCGACCCACCATACAGCGTCTTCAAGCGCGTCCACGCGCCCCACGCTTCCTCGCAGTCATCAACCACGTGATGGTAGTCCGCGTTCATGTGGAGCAACATCAGTCCGAACGCAATGTTGCTCGCCTTGACGTAGTCGTCCTTGGTCCGGATGTCCGTGAAGCTCGGCGTCGTTTCCCGGTTCACTACGTGCCATACCGACTTGGTCAGAAACACGCCACGCATGTAGCGGCTCCACGTCGCGTAGTTGTCACCGTTGAACTTGTCGATGGTGACCTTGGTCGAGGCGTCATGAGCAGAGGACATGGTGCTTGGGCTCATAACCTGTTAACGGTGTAGAGGTGTTGGAATGAAGCTTGGGGCTGAACGGAGTGACTTCTGCACTTGGTGCGGAGACCGGAGTGAAGGCACTTGAGCGGAAGAAGGAAGATTCGAAAGTGATTGATTTATCGGGGCTTACACTGTCCTCACTACCTAGGTCATCCAATCATTCTACTCATCCAATCATTCTGTACTCGTCCAATCATTCTACTCGTCCAATCATGGGTGGCATAAACAACGTACCATAATCACAGCGGGATCGTATTGGACCGGCTCAGGTTGACCGGTTAATGGGTACAACTGGTACACAGTACCAAGACCAGCAACCCTCAATACGTCTTCCCCTTTCGAACACTTCACAATCTCCAGTGTCCAAGGCGAGAGTAAAGCTGCCCACTGTCCCAAACGTCCTTGTAACCCGGCTGACTAGAACAGCCAGGCTAGCGTAGAGTGTCGAGTCAGGATCCGGATGGATCTTCCCACTAGCAGGTTGTAATTCAGATCCAACACGCGCAGGAGCGCGAGTATCTCTTTCTCCACTGCTCCGTAGTTCAATTCATTCGGCTTCAGTGTCCGGCTGACGAAGGTGACTGGATGACAGATCCCCTCATGTTCTTGAGCCAGAGCTGCTGAGACTGCCCAGTCACTGGCATAAACTATTACCGTAGGTTGACGTTCCGGATCGAGGTGACGGAGGATAGGCGTGGTCGCGATTCTGTTCCTCAGTTCCACGAATGCGTGTTGAGCTCGGATCCACCGAGATTCTGCCTGTTCCATGTTCTGATCCGTCGTCTCTATCCAGCCTGGATCCTCTCTCTGTTGGTCCCGGGGTGGATCCAGCTCCTGTTTCAGGTCCTCTTCTGGCGTCGTACCACTTGGATCCCTTCGTGGATCCGGCATCTCCTGGGCCAGAGCTTGTTGGATTTTCATCTGGACAGCTGGAGTGGTCATCGCGGCAAAATCTACCTCTCTCAATTCGTACAATACCGCGGCAAACAGGGCGTAATCCTCGATGAACCGACTGTAGTAGTTCAAACTGCCCAAGAAGGATTGCATCGCCCGTAACGACTGCGGGAAGGGCAAATCGGCTAACGAAGACAGGTCCTTAGGATTCGCCTACAATCCCTCCTTGGAAACTCGATGGCCTAAGTAATCCACCTTGCGCATCCCCCAATAGCTCTTTACCACACTGATAAAGAGATTCCACTTAGTACACGCCTCCAGTAGGGATGTCACTCTTTCGCACAGCTATTCCCACGATTCCGCCGGGATTAGAATGTCGTCGATATAAGATCTGCGTCCTAACACAGACGGGGTCCAGGATCCCCTGGCTCCCCCGCTTCGAATGGATCCACTTCCGTATGGTCTTCCCCGGATCAACCCTTTTCGGGCTCCGGTATTCGAATGAATCCGTAGAGGGCGTTATCGATCAGGCGCTGGTAGATCTGGGGTGCGTTCTTCAATCCAAACGGCATCCGGTTCCACTCGAACAGTCCAAATGGTGTGATGAATGCGGATATCGCGCGAGATCGATCCGTCATAGTAACTACCCAAAAACCGCTGGTCATGTCAAGAGAGCAGTACCAGAGTACTTTATCCAGATCTTCCAACAGCTCATTGATTAGAGGCATCGGATACACCATCAATCGAGTCAGACCGTTAACCAGCCGGTAATCAATGCACAGACGTATATCCACCCCGTTCTTCTTGATGATGATTTCCACTGGGGATGCCCACGGGGACGTTGAGAAACTGATGATCTTGGCTTGCAGCAGGCCCTTAATCAGATCCGATAGTTTTTCTCGGAGCTGAGGCGCCACCTTCCTCACCCTCTGAGCGATCGGTTTCGCGTCGCCGACATCGATGTCACATTTGACTCCGCGGGCAGCGGGCGGTAACGCATTACCTTTACCAATCAGCAGATGTCGGCTCTCCCAGATTTTCTGACGCAGACCCTGCAATTGATTCCGAGAGATGGGGAACCGGTGAGTGCCCTCCCATATAGCAACCCGGTGCTTGGAGGCGAAATCCCGGAACGCCCGAACGAATACCCCGAGTCGCCCACGCACATCACCCCTGAAGCTAACCGGATCCACCGGTGTGGTGACCAGCGTATCCCACGGGGCAGCACTTGTCAGTTCCTCCACGAGGGGTCTGGTGATGAGCGAATCCACGTACCCGGCCCTCGGGATGGCGTCCGCTGTCCGAGGGAATATCCACTCAGCCCGAAAAGGCAACT
>NW_003303568.1:32582-34726 GCF_000142945.1 Phytophthora infestans T30-4 | reverse complement strand
GCCGGGGCAGGAGCATTACGTAGAAGAGAGCATCGCCGAGAAGCGTGCCAACACCAGGGGTTCCATCTGGTACCAGTTCTCTGCTACGCGCGGGAAGAAGTTCCTCTCCTCGGTCCGCCCAACCACTTGGGGCTCCAGACTACGCAGTCGCCTCGGCGTTCCGAGAGCTCTCAGCCGCCCGCTCGGCCTCCTCCTGTGCGTCCCGAGAAGTGTTCAGCGCCCTGCTCAACGTCGTCCTGGTCAAACAGGTCGCGTCGAATTTTCACCGCGACGATCCTCCGCCCATCGTTGACTCGAATGGAGATACGTGCTGGATCGTGGACCGTATTGTTGATCACGAAGATCCTCCTCGCGCGTGTCACTCGACCAAGTCGTCGGCTCAACACGCGGCTCCCGCCGCGCGGAAGTATAAGGTACGATGGCTCGGGTTTCAACCTGCTGATGATACGTGGGAGCCTCGCGCCAACTTGCTTCGTGACGTTCCTGATGTCGTCCATGACTACGACTCCAGCCTTGAGTCAAACGCGGCCGCGAGCGACCTCGCGGCGATCGAGAACGCGATCGACTACGCGCCCGACGAGACGTCGAATGCGCCGGAGACGGGCTCCGTCGCGAACGCTGTCGGCGCGAGCCGCCGCGAATAGCCGCTTGGGTGAACTCGGAGAGTGAGCGCTTATACTTCTCGATCCAAGCGTGTTCGGTCGGCATGAGCGGATACTCGACAATATGCTGATCCCACTCAGCTTGCGTCGGGCGTCGCCCGATGTCACACGAACTGCAACCTTCGCGTACGTTGACATAGCACAAACGGTCTTCGGTCCAAGCGTCGTCGTAGACTTTCAGGCGCAGATCACCGAGTGAATGCTCGGCTTGTAAGGCTTCGCGATCACCGAGCCAGCCGACGACACTTTCTCCAGCCTCATGCATCCAATTCCACCGTCGGATGAATGCGCACCATGATCTCTGCAAAGCTTCGTACGTCGCGCCGTCGAGTGTTTTGTTCCGGAGACGCCTGAAGCGCCGAAAGTGGTCCTGCATGGTGTCCAACGCGTCCGGGATCACCGCCCCGGACAAGTCGTACAGCGCCCACGGCTTCATATCCTCGTTCATTACGCCGGGCCGAACCCCAAGTCGACTCACGCTCTCAGGTGCGATATCAGCGGTCCACCCATTGTTCAGCGTCGTCGCCGACGCTGGAGCCGTCCGCGTTGTTCCGCTTCCTGCCTGGTTCGCCGCCCCCGTCTGCTGCGCCATGTTGTTCTCGTCCACGCAAGTTGTATTGTGCTGCTCCTGGGCTTCGCAGGAGCTCCCGCCCGTCAAGTTCTCAAGCGTTCTCTTCTCCGCCATTTCCCAGTTTTTCCCGATTGTTCTCCGAAGCGCACCCCCGTTAGGTGATTGCTGTCTTAAGAGGGGGGTGATGTAATGGGCTCTCCCAAGTTACATATGTAGGTAGTTTTATAGGTTCTTTGTAGTGGTTCACACCATTACATAAGTAGGTAGATTTGCATTACAAAAGCAGGTGCAGCAGCACACGAGTAGCGTGTGCTGAACTGCCGTCACCTTATTGGTTGAAATATGGGGAGCCAGACCCATAATCAACCAATAAGGAGTTGACGTGTATTTGAGTGGTCAGGGCAAGCTGCCCTGGACCTAAATAAAAACAGAGTTGATTTTCCTTCCGACTAAGTACTTGGTTTCAGTATCACTGGACTTGTACGCTTCCTCATCACTACGTGTAAGCAAGTAACGGACGTGTGGTGTAGCGGGATCAGCAAAATCTGCGAGATTGCCAGATCCAACTTACCAACTGCGCCCAGACACCGACTAACGGAGGGGGTCCCCCGATGATCCGTGTTCTGCTGAACTTTCCTCACCTTGTGTACCCGTCGGTAGGGCGGGATCTGCTCTCTCGGTAACTTCCGAAGAGTTCAAGTGGTGAAGCTTGAGTGTCTTGGCGAGACGTGGGGATGGGGTGGAGCAGCAGTGGAAAATCTTCACTCTGCGTCCGTGGATGGTTCCGTATCCTAAGCGAATATTCGAGCTTATGGATCCGGGGCCTAGATCGTGGATCTAGCCGTAGGGTGCCTTGCGGGTGTGTTCCCTTGCCTTTGTGTTGTCCTTAAGTCGTACTTGCCGCCTCCTGT
>NW_003303568.1:28187-32482 GCF_000142945.1 Phytophthora infestans T30-4 | reverse complement strand
AAGACGTTGAGGAGTGGCACCTGAGGCTAGGTCATGTCGGTAAAGGCAGACTGATGAACATTCTGGCTGGCAGAGTAATCAGAGATGCACCCCAGTTATCTAGAAAGAAAATGGAACTGGTATCATTTTTCTGTCGTACATGTGTGCTGGCAAAATCACGGCGAATGTCTTATAGGAATAGACGAATCCCGCGTGCGTGCCGAGTTCTTCGCCCTTCGTCAAGGCAAAATGACTATGCGCGACTACGTTCAAAAGACTCGCCACCTCGCGTCATGCATCGTGACAAATCCGATTGACGCAGCATCGCCGGCCCATGTATTCGTATTCGGCATGCGTGAAGGCATGACACGGTACTGCCTGACCCGAGCGGAACCTTCCTCTCTCGAGGAAGCATTCGCCCTCGCGTTACGCGAAGACTACGTTGTGGCGGCGTCTTACGCGCGCGCGATGTCAACGGCAGCTCGTGAGTCAGCCCCCGAGCCCATGGAGATCGACGCGATTGACGCATCGAATAATCATCGCCAGTCGACTTCTCGTGGGCCCAACGGCCGTCCTAATCGCCCGCTCACTTGCTTCCGCTGCCGGAAGATCGGTCATCGCGCGGCGGAATGCCGCGCGCCAGCGCCGGTATTCGCGCACACCGCCGAAGTCTCACCTGCCGTTTAGTCAAAAAAACGGTCAGGGCCAGTAGGTGCGGGGCGCCCTACTGGCTGGAACGGAGGTCCGGGTCCCCCGGTGGCTACCCAACCTTCTAGCCCTCCCGTGCTCCACGCACACTTTAATGTCACCACCACGTCGGGCGACTCGAGGCTGATCATCGTCAGTCTTCATGTCGCCGGCGCCCGGCGACCACTTCGCGCACTCCTGGACTCAGGAGCGTCGAATAACTTCTTTCGTGAATCGTGCTTATCGATGCTTCCAAGAGAGATCGCAGTCCGTAATGGTCGAGGTCAGGTCGTCGTCAAACTTGCTGACGGAAAGCCACGCCGCGTTGCGCGGCGCGAGATCACGTTGCCGTACACATTCGACGGCTTCCGCAGCAACGACGACTTCCTCGTGATTGAGATGAACTACGCGTTCGACTGCATCTTGGGTATCCCGTGGTTGTAACGATATCAACCAGAGATTGACTGGTTGGCTCGGTCGGTTAAACACCGCTCTGGCTTCGATGTGAGTGAGGTGTTCACACACCTTCTGGTTGCCCAGAAGGACTGGCCCCATGTCAGGGTCGTGGACCGGTTGTCCACAATGCAGGTTGAGCAGAGAGCGAGCTATGGCCCTCTCTGTATGTCTTGCACAGCGCTGTTGCGCGAAAACCCCTCGCTGCGAAGCGAGGTTGTTAACACTTTGGCGGTAGAGCAGGGGCTCCCGCAATCCGAGCAGGCGGTCGAGCATGAGTTCCCGTCACGCAACACGGCGGTCGAGCATGAGTTCCCGTCACGCAACACGACGGTCGAGCATGGGTTCCCGTCACGCAACACGGCGGTCGAGCATGAGTTCCCGTCACGCAACACGGCGGTCGAGCATGGGTTCCCATCACGCAAGACGGCGGTCGAGCATGGGTTCCCGCAAAACACTCTAGCGGTTGAGCAGAGGTTCCCGCAACGTGATTCGGCGGTCGAGCAGTTGGAGCTCCCGTCATCCACAGCGGTGGTCGAGCAGTTGACACTCCCACCGGCTACGAAGGCGATCGAGCAGGGGCTCTCGCCTGTCGATGGCGCGGTCGAGCATCGAGAGCTCCCGCGCACTACCGACACGGTTGATGGTGCCCCTCCGTGTCTAGAGGGGGGTGATCCCTCGTCCAGCGATAGCGAGCCTTCTGCCTCGAGCAGCGGTTCGAGACGCCGCAAGAAGAAATCCAAGCGACGCCGCCTTAGGCGACGTGGTCAGCCCACCGCCGATATCGCAGTGAATGAGTCCATACACGTCCTGGAACACGTGGAAGGAGGCGTCGTTCGCTCACGCCACTTGACATTGAGAGCCCACCTCGCGAAGCTTCTTCCATCACACGCCTTCCGGGTCTTTCCTGGAAGCATTTTCTGCGCGATCTGAAGTCAGGAGACATTGAGCAGGTCTGCTTGACCGCCGGGTCTGCCTCGGCGGAAGAGATCCACACGGTCGCTACCGATAATCTTCCACTTCGTCCAAAGAACGCTGAGCCGAAGTCGGCGCGCGAAGAGCGCTTCGCTGCCCAGTCGTGGGAGTCACTCCGCGACTCGGGCAATCCAGTATACGACACCGTCCGCGAGTTCGCGGATGTTTTTCCCGACAAGATTCCAGCTGAGCTCCCTGCTGACAGAGGCATTCGCCATGAGATTGATCTCACGCCGGGTTCCAAGTACTGTGTGACGCGACAGTGGCCCCTCCCACGCGATCAGGTTAAAGCCATTGACGACTTCTTCGAGAGCCGCCGCAAAGCGGGTCAAGGGCGCGAGAGTACCTCGCCACACTCGAGTCCGACGTTCTGCGTGAAGAAGGCCACGGGTGGTTGGCGCATTGTTCACGTTTTTAACAAGCTAAACGACGCCACCATTCCAGCACAAACGCCGATCCCTCGGAAGGATATGGTACTTGACACCATGGGCCGCAGTGTTATTTTCAGCACCATCGACCTGACCGATGGCTTCTATCAGATCTTGATGCGACTCAGCGACGTCCCGCTCACAGCGGTGAGCACTCCCAGCGGGATGCTGTGGGAGTGGCTTGTCATGCCGCAGGGCCTGAAAAACGCACCAGCCACATTCAATCGCATGGTTTCCCACGTTCTGCGCCCACTTCGTGACTTCGCTCCGAGCTAAACGATGACATCTTCGTTCACAGCCGCGCTGAGGGCGATCTCAGCGCCACAGAAGTTCACTTAAATCACTTACGACAAGTGTTCCAAGTCATGCGCGAAAACAAACTGTACGCGAACTTGAAAAAGTGCATCTTCTGTGCCCCGGAGATTCCGGTGCTTGGCTGTTATGTGAGCAAAAATGGTGTCCGAGCGGATCCTGAGAAGGTCTCGTCCATTTGTGCGTGGCCCACGCCGCAGAATCAGACTGAATTGCGTTAGTGGCTTGGCCTCGCAAATTATCTCCACAAGTACACGAAAAATTATGCTGGTCTGATCCAGCCATTGTCTTCATTGCTGAAGAAAGACATCACGTGGTCGTGGACTCCCGAACATCAGTCAGCCTTTAATGCAGTGAAGAAAAGCTTGGCGGAGGCCCCAATCCTGGCGCTTCCAGATGATGCAAAGCCATTCCACGTTGTTTGCGACGCGAGCGACTTCGCCATCGGCTGTGCACTGATGCAGTTCGACGACGAAGGTCGCGAACGCGTCGTGAGCTACCAATCCAGACAGATGAAGCCCGCTGAGAAGAATTATCCGGTCCACGACAATACGCACTGATCAAATTCAGAGTGTACTTTCTCGGTGAGCAGACATTCGCGATCTACACAGATCACGCGTCGCTGCGAACAGCGACGAAGAGCCCTCATCTCTCTCAGCGCATGGCACGATGACTGTCATTCTTCTCCGAGTACAACTTCGTCGTTCACTACAAGCCAGGCAAGAATAACATCCTTGCGGATGCCCTATCTCGGCGCCCCGATTACGATCCACGCCGAGATTTGGGTCGTCAGTCACTTGAAGACGCGGACGACGACGAATTGGACTGCGCCACATGTGTGGCTGCAGGTGTGAACCCTGATGACGGCGGTATCTCCAATACTTCCCCTGCGGGAAGAGATATCTGCCGCGTATCGAGATGACTCGATATATGCCGGTATCCTGGAACACCTTCGCACACCAAGTGATGCCACGCTAAAGACACTGAGCCGCTCCACGCGCGACCAGATTCGCAGATACCAACTTGACGGTGATCTACTGATGTACAGTATCGATCGATTCGATGCTCCTCGCGTCGTTGTCCCCAACGATCCCGATCTACGCGCAAGAATTATACACGAATTCCATGACACTCCAGTGGGTGGCCACTTGGGCCGTGAGAAGACTTTCGCAGCGGTATCCCGCGACTTCTACTGGCCTCACCTATACAAGTGGGTGCGCAAGTGGGTCCGCTCCTGCGAAACTTGTCAACGCGTTAAGCCGTCACCGTCATCGCAAGATCCGCTGCGTTCTCTCCCTCTGGCGACAGAGGCGTGGCGCTCTGTGTCAATGGACTTCTTATTCGGTCTCCCACCCGATACTGACGGTCGTACTGGTGTTCTGGTCTTCGTGGATCGCTTTAGCAAGATGTGCCATCTCGTTCCGGTTCCGGACTCAATCACCGCGGCCGATACCGCGGTGC
>NW_003303568.1:23539-28087 GCF_000142945.1 Phytophthora infestans T30-4 | reverse complement strand
GCTGACAGTCAATGCTGATGATACGCGACGCCTCCGCTCAGGCTACGACGTTGTGAACGCGCCTGTGGCGAGAGAGTTACAGGGAAAGAACTTCGCTACTTGGTTCAAAATTATCAAGAAGGACGTCGTGGGTCAGCCGATTTTCGACAAGGTGAAAGAGAAGTATCAACAAGCTAGCGCAATCGTCAAGGGCAAGGGCAAGTAAGACAGAGATGGATGCCAGGTCAGTAATTAATATACTGCCGATACACCCTCGTGCTTGAATCTCAGCTATTCAAATGCGTTACATCTATCCTAGTAGCCCGAATGATGCGTCCCGGAACTACTCGAGTTTTCTATCGATACTGGAGACCATCGGCCAATAAAACAACCCCCTTACTAGGTGTCCAAGGCGGAAGGAGACGTGATGCAGTCTGAAATACAAGAATACTTGAGTCAAGAACTCGTACGATCCTCTTCTAGTCCTTGGGCAAGCCTGGTGCTTATGATCCGCAAGCCTGACGGCGGGATACGCAATGCGAGGTGCAAGTTAGAGCTGCTGAAGCTTTACGAAGGGAGGCTCCATGAGAGCACCACCCATGGCAGCGGCATCGACGGAGCAAGTGGCAAAAGAACGGATGGCTTACCACTCGGACTCAGAGTTTTTCGTGGACTCAGAGGATCAGCAGACTCAGTCTTTTCATTTTTTCTTCTTCTTAAGTTCGTATTGCTAGTAGAAAATCGAACCTAAAACCTATCCACAAACAATCTGCTGCCTCTACAATTCGGGAGCACAGATTCTGTGACGGGGTCACACAGCACCTTGCGCTAGAGGAAGTTATCTTCCGAGAGTATACAAACTCTCAGTGAACGGCAGTTCACAGGTCCCCTCTTTAATTAAAGAGAGCGAAGTGACCTAAATAAGGTAGATTGTAAACTGAGTATATTTATAGGTAGGTTAAGTTTGTGGTTAATACAAACTATCAGTTACCTATAGAAATGCAATGTCATTTAACCAATGGTTGGTTTTGAATGACCTTGGTACCTTGTACCAAATATCCCGGAGTATGACATGTCATACTCCTGAAGTGTGAAGTGTCACACTTCATGTAACCAGGGTACACTTAGTGCTACGTACCCCGTTACATCCTCCCCCACTTAGGTTCGGTTTACCGACCAATCAGAATGAAGAGATGTTCGTCACAAACTCTCATTCTCAAAGTCGAAAACCATCGACTCGGTCGCGCGAGCGCGGCGGAGGCTCACTTTACAGTTAGAGCCTCGAGCAGCAACCTGTGCGCTCTTCGTCAAGGTCTCCACTTCGACCGTTAACATGCCTCGTGGCACTGCTAAGAGCGGTGCTAAGACACGCTCCAAGGCTGCAGCCGGTAAGGCGCAGGCCAAGAGCACTAAGCCTCACGGCAAAGGCTCTGCACTCAAGGAGGCTACTCAGGTGGCCTCCGAGGCGATCGGATCCTCGGGTGACGCGGCTGCGGACAAGCGCGCAAGCAGGCGCCGCAGTCCGTCGCCCTCGTCTTCAGACAATCGTCCGAACCCTCGGTTCGTAGAACATGAGTTCAACTCGGGCAGTGAGGACGATGCCGAGTTCGAGAGCACTCATGATGCTCCTGCGGGCTCTGTGGGAGGGCACAGCCCAGTGCCCAGTGAGCACAAAGAAGACAGCGTGCAGTCGTCCGCTAGTGATCACGGTGATCACAGTCCCAGGACCTCTGTGCGCTCTGAGAGTCCGGCCGTTAAGGCTAAGGGCACTCCCCAAGCCGGTGGCGATGAGGAAGGGAGTCCTCGCAAACGTCTCTCGCTTGCCGAGGGTCTTGCGCGCGCTAAGGCCTCTAAAGCCGAAGGCGCCAAGCCCTCAAAGAAGCGTACCGCCTCTAAGTCTCCACTCCGCGAGGAGAAGGAGACTCGACGCTCCTATCAGAGTCTCTTCGACTCCTCGGATGAAGAGGAGGAGAAGGAGGAAGAAGAGGAAGAGGAGGGTGCCATTGTTGAGCCCCGGGAGGTCTCGAATGACCTCGACCAGCAGCAGGAGGATTTCCAAGCTGCCCAGCGTGTGCGTGGGGGTTCGGTGGCGGCACCCGTCAGCCAGGGAGCTGCCATCAACTCAAGAGGGTATTGGCCTCCCGAGGAGAGCTCTGGGGCTGACCTCTTCTTAGAGCTTCTTGTCGCTCCTCGTGGCCTTGTGGGCGGCCACACTTCTAGGGGCATCTATGAACGAGCCCTTGTTCAGAAAGAACAGTTGTTCGTCGACAACGTGGAGGCTGCTCGGTGTGTGCTTCTCGCGCCACACCGCATTCCCCTTAAGGACTTCACGACTTGTCGTAAGAAGCCCGAGACCCCGGGGTGGTCTCTATCCTGTTTGGGGGATACCCCTGGGTTATGCCCGAGAACTGTCCCACTTGGAGTTCTTGTGAGGACATGTTTCTGGGGCGTGGGTGGAGACTCTCAAGTACTCGCCCACGGAGTTATGGGAACTCCATGAAGATCAGCAGCTGTCCCACATCCTGGACCAGCGTGATCTTCGTGTGAGGTTTGCCCACTTGATCAGCAAGCGTAATATGCCAAGGGACATCCTGAAGCGCGCGGCTTCTAGCGCTCACGATGAGCGCGGGTACGGTATGTATTCATCGTCCGTACCCCGTTCGGGCAAGAAGCCCCGGACTACTTATGAAGCTGCCGCCGCTTCTGTTCCCAGATTGCGACAGCCTTCGGGCAGTCAATCAGGAGCCGTTCAATCGGCTCCCACGAGTTCTTGGAGTGGGCATAACCCCTTCACTTCACGAGGAGCTGTCGCTTGCCGCGACACCGTTGCTCCTGGAGGATCCGCTCCACGTGGAAGTGGACTTCTCCATTCCGGTCAAGCAGGGGCGGAGGTGCCCTCGTACGAGTACGAGTACTCGGCGCCTCCCGAGAGCCACTCTCGTCCGAGTGCTCCGACTGCGGGTCCGACACAGGACCCTGAGGTTGACCGCCTCCGTCAACGTGTCCTCGTGCTTGAGATTGCACTTGGCCTTGGTAATGGCGGTGATGCTGCCGCCCAGGCCGGGAATCAGGGCGAGCTCGCGCGTCTTGCGGGCCGCCTGGACCTGGTGGAGCGAGAGGTCGCGAGCCTGCACCTGCGGGTGGATCGCCGGGCCTCTTCGTCCGATCTGGACGAGTCCTTTCGAATGATCCGACGGATCGAGTCTATGTTGCCACGTCCGGAGCTGCCTGCGGCACACTCCCAGACGTAGCGTACCCGGCGTATTCAGCGTACTCGGCGTATGGCGCCGGGGTCCCGTTCGTATGAAGCCCCTCCGGCGTACGGTCTTGACCGCAGCCTTTGCCGTCCCGACCGAGGCTTGGGTGCCTGCTCCGACGCCCTCGTCGACGACTGTGACCGGCCCTCGCTTCGAGGAGCTGGGTCAAGGGGGGTCTGCGAGTCAGCAACCCCCTGCGGGTCAAAGTACCGCTTAAGACGTCCGACATAGAACGTCGGGTGCGTCGTCATTGACTTTGGAAGGTCGATGGTGTACGACGCACCATGTCTGGCCAGGACTGCAAAAGGTCCGATGAAGCGGTGCTTCAGCTTGTTGCTGCCGACAGAGCTGACAGTGTCTAGCGGTAGGTTCCTCGTGTCTAATAGCACTAAGTCCCCCACTTTAAATACACTTAAGTTTCCTCTTCCATGTTTGTCTGAGTACTCCTTTTGTCTATCCTGGGCCGCTGCCATGGCATCGCGGACCCTGCTGACAATGTTCAGCTTGGTATCCATAAAGGATTCCACCTGTTTCCGCAGCGAAACTGGCCTCACATCCGAGACCTGGGAGGAAAGGGCTTTCCGAGCCTCTCCCCCACTTAGAATAGAGGAGTCAGTGTTTCCTCGAAGAGTGAGAGGCACTCTGGGGTGGCGGAAAGCCGTTCAAGTAGAACGGCGTGAACCCCCGTGGACGCGTGCACCGCGTTGGTTGAGCGCAAACTCAACAACTGGAAGCTGCGTCGACCACGTACGTGGCGCTGCCGCGCACACACTGCCCTTTTTCATGTCCATAATGGCGAGGTACCGAAATCGCCACTATGAAAGGAAAAAAAAACTTGAAGTACATGCAGTTGCTATCGTATAGACGAAATGGAAATGCGATGTTGCTCTTACAGTAGCAGAATGGTTATGCTAGTAGCATAACCATTCTGGCCAGAAGCTTGTACTGGTAGCATAATCATTCCAGATGTTGCTTATAGCATAACATTCTGGCGAGATTTGCAGCATAACCATTCTGGCGAGACCTGCCAGAGTTAAGCTAATGTCATTGTCAAAATGCAGCGACATATTTGTTTAACTCATTTGCAATGATTTATTCTCCTGTCAATACAAACCCCGCACATTATTCTTTTTTATGGCGATCAGTACGGCAATATTGTGTTTTCAAAATCTAGCTATAATTATTAAATGTAGCCCCCTACTGGAAGCCGTAAAAGTCAAGAATGATTTGAGCGCAGAAGAGAGCTGGATTGTTACGCTTGAGACAGCTAACTATTAATACCTCCGACGATGCACTCTGCAGGATAGCTGCT
>NW_003303568.1:10727-23439 GCF_000142945.1 Phytophthora infestans T30-4 | reverse complement strand
CACTAGATGATAAAATGCAAAGTGATTGATTTATTGGAGCTTACTCTGTCTTACGTCCTAGTCTGCATCCAATCATGTGGTGCATCCAATCACCAACACTGGACTCGTCCAATCAACCTGTTCGTCCAATCATCTGTTTGCGCATACATCCGTTTGCGCAATTGACTTACCGTAAACATCGCGGGGTCCTTGGAAACCGGTTTTACTGGTATGCCGAAGATGGACGAGACGCCTTCTTGACAACACTCTCACTCGACTCGACCGCGCTTGGTGGCTTGATACCCAGCTTGTTGCGAAGATATTCGAACTGCACCGCGGTGATCGGCTTGGTCATCAGATCCGCCTTCATGTCCTTCGTCGAGCAGTACTGCAACACCACTTGGCCATCTTCAACCTTCTCGCGCACGAAGTGGTAGCGAATGTCGATGTGCTTGGTGCACTTGTGAAACTCGGGGCTCTTGGCCAGCGCAATCGACCCTTGATTGTCCTCGAAAATCATGACAGAATCCTCGTTATTCATTTCGCCGAGCTCACACAGGAATGCCTTGAGCCAGATCGCTTCTTGAGCAGCCTCCGTCAACGCCATGTACTCCGCCTCCGTCGATGACAGCGCCACCGTGCGCTGCTTCTTGCTTCTCCAACTGATGCATCCGCCGTTCATCATGAACGCGTAGCCGCTTGTACTGCGTCGAGTCTCGACGTCACCAGCCCAATCCGCATCCGAGTAGCCTTGGAGTCCTTCTTCACTTGTTTCTTGAAACTCGATGCCGTGCGTCTTCGTACCTTGAATGTAGCGGAAGACGCGCTTGAGTGCTTGCCAGTGCGTAGGACACGGGTCCGCCGCGAACTGGCTAAGAACTTCCACTGCAGCAGCGAGGTCCGGTCGAGTTCCAACCATGAGGTACATCAAGCAGCCGACAGCATTGCGATAAGGCACCTTGGCCATGGTCTCTTCATGGTTGCATCCTCCTTCGCACATGGCCTTGGTCAACTTGAGTCCTGGGTCTTGAGGGGTCTTGACAGGGTTGCTGTTCTCCATGCCAAACTTCTCCAGGATGTCCTTTGCAAACTTGGTCTGACGCACCGACACTTTTCCTGTAGCCGCATCTTGATCGATTTCCATACCGAGGATGTACTTGAGGCGACCCAAGTCCGTCATGTCGAAGCGTTCACTCAAAGCCTTCTTCGTCGACTTGAGCAGCTCGTCGTTGTTACTGGCGAGGACCAGATCATCGACGTAGAGAGCCACAAAGATCATGTCTTGGTCATCCCACTTGACGTAGATGCAGTGATCGGCTTCACACTTCTTGAACCCCAGCTCCAGCATGAGCTTGTCAATGGTCTGGTTCCACATTTGTAATGGGCTCTCCCAAGTTACATATGTAGGTAGTTTTATAGGTTCTTTGTAGTGGCTCACACCATTACATAAGTAGGTAGATTTGCATTACAAAAGTAGGTGCAGCAGCACACGAGTAGCGTGTGCTGAACTGCCGTCACCTTATTGGTTGAAATATGGGGAGCCAGACCCATAATCAACCAATAAGGAGTTGACGTGTATTTGAGTGGTCAGGGCAAGCTGCCCTGGACCTAAATAAAAACAGAGTTGATTTTCCTTCAGACTAAGTACTTGGTTTCAGTATCAGTAGACTTGTACGCTTCCTCATCACTACGTGTAAGCAAGTAACGGACACCCCAGGCCCGTTACACCTGGTAGCACTTAGTAGTCCTTCCCATGACCAAGTTCACAATGAGCCAAGGCATGACGTCTGAAACGCCAGGGCCGACCCTGGAACATGCTGCTTTCCCTTATCTCACTCGTGGTGAGTGTAAAGCCCTTCACCGCCTCGCGGCGGTGTCTGGTGAGGCTGTAATCGCGTCGCTGCTGAGCTCAGCGACGTCTGACCAACAACGCCAAGCAGCCCAAGAGTTCATGGAACGCGAGCTAGCCGATGCGAATCGGCGAGCAACAACTCCCGCGCGTTCCTCGAAAAATGATGTCGTGAAGCTAGAGACGTCTACCTTCTCCGGTGAAGGAGCGAATCGCCTCCCGCTGAACCGGTGGTTTCGCGAGATCGACATCGCGATTGCTTCGAGAATGATCGAAGCGCAAGGGACAAAGGTGAATTTCTTATTGTCCCGGTTGTTCGGGAAGGCCAAGGAATGGGCCCTCGGCAAACTTGTCGTTGATCACGACGCATTCCCCACTCTGGAGTCTCTCCAGAAAGATCTCAGGCTCGCGTTCGAGCCGCCACAAGACGAATCCCGCGTGCGTGCCGAGTTCTTCGCCCTTGTCAAGGTAAAATGACTATGCGCGACTACGTTCAAAAGACTCGCCACCTCGCGTCATGCATCGTGACAAATCCGATTGACACAGCATCGCCGGTCCATGTATTCGTATTCGGCATGCGTGAAGGCATGACTCAGTACTGCCTGACCCGAGCGGAACCTTCCTCTCTCGAGGAAGCATTCGCCCTCGCATTACGCGAAGACTACGTTGTGGCGGCGTCTTACGCGCGCGTGATGTCTACGGCAGGTCGTGAGTCAGCCCCCGAGCCCATGGAGATCGACGCGATTGACGCGTCGAATAGTCACCGTCAGTCGACTTCTCGTGGGCCCAACGGCCGTCCTAATCGCCCGATCACTTGCTTCCGCTGCCGGAAGATCGGTCATCGCGCGGCAGAATGCCGCGCGCCAGCGCTGGTACTCGCGCACACCGCCGAAGTCTCACCTGCGTTTCAGTCAAAAAAACGGGCCAGGCGAGTAGGTGCGGGCGCCTAATGGCTGGAATGGAGGTTCGGGTTCCCCCGGAGGCTACCCCAACTTTTAGCCTCTCCTGTCTCCCACGCACACACTATATGCCCCCCCCCACCTCCGCCGCGTCGGGCGACTCGAGGCTGATCATCGTCAGTCTTCCGCCGGCGCTCGGCGACCACTTCGCGCACTCCTGGACTCAGGAGCGTCGAATAACTTCTTTCGTGAATCGTGCTTATCGATGCTTCCAAGAGAGGTCGCAGTCCGTAATGGTCGAGGTCAGGTCGTCGTCAAACTTGCTGACGGAAAGCCACGCCGCGTTGCGCGGCGCGAGATCACGTTGCCGTACACATTCGACGGCTTCCGCAGCAACGACGACTTCCTCGTGATTGAGATGAACTACGCGTTCGACTGCATCTTGGGTATCCCGTGGTTGTCACGATATCAACCAGAGATTGACTGGTTGGCTCGGTCGGTTAAACACCGCTCTGGCTTCGATGTGAGTGAGGTGTTCACACACCTCCTGGTTGCCCAGAAGGACTGGCCCCATGTCAGGGTCGTGGACCGGTTGTCCACAATGCAGGTTGAGCAGAGAGCGAGCGATGGCCCTCTCTGTATGTCTTGCACAGCGCTGTTGCGCGAAAATCCCTCGCTGCGAAGCGAGGTTGTTAACACTTTGGCGGTAGAGCAGGGGCTCCCGCAATCCGAGCAGGCGGTCGAGCATGAGTTCCCGTCACGCAACACGGCGGTCGAGCATAAGTTCCCGTCACGCAACACGGCGGTCGAGCATGGGTTCCCGCAACACAACAAGGCGGTTGAGCATGGGTTCCCGCAAAACACTCTAGCGGTTGAGCAGAGGTTCCCGCAACGCGATTCGGCGGTCGAGCAGTTGGAGCTCCCGTCATCCACAGCGGTGGTCGAGCAGTTGACACTCCCACCGGCTACGACGGCGATCGAGCAGGGGCTCTCGCCTGTCGATGGCGCGGTCGACCATCGAGAGCTCCCGCGCACTACCGACACGGTTGATGGTGCCCCTCCGTGTCTAGAGGGGGGTGGTCCCTCGTCCAGCGATAGCGAGTCAACTGCCTCGAGCAGCGGTTCGAGACGCCGCAAGAAGAAATCCAAGCGACGCCGCCTTAGGCGACGTGGTCAGCCCACCGCCGATATCGCAGTGAATGAGTCCATACACGTCCTGGAACACGTGGAAGGAGGCGTCGTTCGCTCACGCACACTTGACATTGAGAGCCCACCTCGCGAAGCTTCTTCCATCACACGCCTTCCGGGTCTTTCCTGGAAGCATTTTCTGCGCGATCTGAAGTCAGGAGACATCGAGCAGGTCTGCTTGATCACCGAGTCTGCCTCGGCGGAAGAGATCCACACGGTCGCTACCGACAATCTTCCACTTTGTCCAAAGAACGCTGAGCCGAAGTCGGCGCGCAAAGAGCGCTTCGCTGCCCAGTCGTGGGAGTCACTCCGCGACTCGGGCAATCCAGTATACGACACCGTCCGCGAGTTCGCGGATGTTTTTCCCGACAAGATTCCAGCTGAGCTCCCTGCTGACAGAGGCATTCGCCATGAGATTGATCTCGCGTCGGGTTCCAAGTACTGTGTGACGCGACAGTGGCCCCTCCCACGCGATCAGGTTAAAACCATTGACGACTTCTCCGAGAGCCGCCGCAAAGCGGGTCACGTGCGGGAGAGTACCTCGCCACACTCGAGTCCGACGTTCTGCGTGAAGAAGGCCACGGGTGGTTGGCGAATTGTTCACGCTTTTAACAAGCTAAACGGCGCCATTATTCCAGCACAAACTCCGATCCCTCGGAAGGATATGGTACCTGACACCATGGGCCGCAGTGTTATCTTCAGCGCCATCGACCTGACCGATGGCTTCTATCAGATCTTGATGCGACTCAGCGACGTCCCGCTCACAGCGGTGAGCACTCCCAGCGGGATGCTGTGGGAGTGGCTTGTCATGCCGCAGGGCCTGAAAAACGCACCAGCCACGTTCAATCGCATGGTTTCCCACGCTCTGCGCCCACTTCGCGACTTCGCTCCGAGCTACTTCGATGACATCTTCGTTCACAGCCGCGCTGAGGGCGATCTCAGCGCCACAGAAGTTCACTTAAATCACTTACGACAAGTGTTCCAAGTCATGCGCGAAAACAAACTGTACGCGAACTTGAAGAAGTGCATCTTCTGTGCCCCGGAGATTCCGGTGCTTGGCTGTTAGGTGAGCAAAAATGGTGT
The DNA here is from genome assembly GCF_000142945.1 of Phytophthora infestans T30-4. Taxonomy (NCBI): domain Eukaryota; phylum Oomycota; class Peronosporomycetes; order Peronosporales; family Peronosporaceae; genus Phytophthora; species Phytophthora infestans. The sequence goes on along the minus strand of NW_003303568.1, from coordinate 18,441 downwards.
CCGAGCGGATCCTGAGAAGTTCTCGTCCATTTGTGCGTGGCCCACGCCGCAGAATCAGACTGAATTGCGTCAGTGGCTTGGCCTCGCAAATTATCTCCACAAGTACACGAAAAATTATGCTGGTCTGATCCAGCCATTGTCTTCATTGCTGAAGAAAGACATCACGTGGTCGTGGACTCCCGAACATCAGTCAGCCTTTAATGCAGTGAAGAAAAGCTTGGCGGAGGCCCCAATCCTGGCGCTTCCAGATGATGCAAAGCCATTCCACGTTGTTTGCGACGCGAGCGACTTCGCCATCGGCTATGCACTGATGCAGTTCGACGACGAAGGTCGCGAACGCGTCGTGAGCTACCAATCCAGACAGATGAAGCCCGCTGAGAAGAACTATCCGGTTCACGACAAGGAACTCCTTGCGATGCGCTACGCACTGATCAACTTCAGAGTGTACTTACTCGGTGAGCAGACATTCGCGATCTACACAGATCACGCGTCGCTGCGAACAGCGACGAAGAGCCCTCATCTCTCTCAGCGCATGGCACGATGGCTGTCATTCTTCTCCGAGTACAACTTCGTCGTTCATCACAAGCCAGGCAAGAATAACATCCTTGCGGATGCCCTATCTCGGCGCCCCGATTACGATCCACGCCGAGATTTGGGTCGTCAGTCACTTGAAGACGCGGACGACGACGAATTGGACTGCGCCACATGTGTGGCTGCAGGTGTGAACCTGATGACGGCGGTATCTCCAATACTTCCCCTGCGGGAAGAGATCTCTGCCGTGTATCGAGATGACTCGATATATGCCGGTATCCTGGAACACCTTCGCACACCAAGTGATGCCACGCTAAAGACACTGAGCCGCTCCACGCGCGACCAGATTCACAGATACCAACTTGACGGTGATCTACTGATGTACAGTATCGATCGATTCGATGCTCCTCGCGTCGTTGTCCCCAACGACCCCGATCTACGCGCAAGAATTATACACGAATTCCATGACGCTCCAGTGGGTGGCCACTTGGGCCGTGAGAAGACTTTCGCAGCGGTATCCCGCGACTTCTACTGGCCTCACCTATACAAGTGGGTGCGCAAGTGGGTCCGCTCCTGCGAAACTTGTCAACGCGTTAAGCCGTCACCGTCATCGCAAGCTCCGCTGCGTTCTCTCCCTCTGGCAACAGAGGCGTGGCGCTCTGTGTCAATGGACTTCATATTCGGTCTCCCACCCGATACTGACGGTCGTACTGGTGTTCTGGTCTTCGTGGATCGCTTTAGCAAGATGTGCCATCTCGTTCCGGTTCCGGACTCAATCACCGCGGCCGATACCGCGGTGCTCTTCGTCGACGCTGTCTTCCGACATCACGGCCTTCCTGAATCAATCGTCTCTGACCGCGATCCCCTATTCACATCGGCGTTCTGGACGAAACTCTTCGACCTCCTGGGCACCAAACTCCTCATGTCGACGGCGGCGCACCCGGAGACTGACGGGCAAACGGAACGCGTCAACCGCGTGCTAGAAGATGTTCTGCGCAGTTATGCCCCGTCCTTCGAGAACTGGAGTTCCTTCCTGCCTCTTGCGGAGTTTGCACTCAACGATGCCGAGCACGCGTCGACGGGATTGACTCCGTTTTTCGTCAACAACGCGCGTCATCCACGTGTCTCCGCACAACTTGCTGTGGGCCAACCCACGGCGACTGATGTATTCACTCTGGAGGGGGAGGAATGTGATAACCCTGCCCAACCGGTTCCGATACTGGTTCAACCACCGGTTTCCGGTGAGACAACGGTTCTGCCGTCTACGAGTTCAGCTACTCCTGCAGTAGACATCAACGCGGTGACGCGTTTACAGTCGAAGAAGATCCTCGCACCCGCGCAATCCACGTCGTCGCCGTTAGTGGACTGGACACACCGAGCGCTGATCGCTCCAGCACAGCCCACACTCGACTGTGGCTAACTACGCGCCGAAACCCCCAGCGCGACACGCTGACAAGGCAGCGTATCCGACTTTGTCCTTCATCGTCAATCGGTTACCCGATTCGTCCGTGACGCGCTACAACTCGCGGTTGACAAGCAGAAGGAAAACGCTGACAAACGTGGCCGCAAGAACACAAGTGCATTCAAGATTGATGAGCGGGTATTACTCTCAACGGATGGAATTCGTACCTCTGCTATTACGAACCTAGGCGCGAGCAAACTCGCGCCGCGCTAGATTGGGCCATTCAAAGTACTACGAGTTATGGGTGATGCCTACACGCTAGACATTCCTACGTCGCTACGACTACACCCGACGTTCTACGTCGGGCGACTTAAGAAGTATCTTCCCGCGATGATCCCGGAGGCGGAACAGGAGCATGCGTTGAGCGGCCCTCACGACGAGCCTGTCGAGCCAGCGTCCCATCTGTCCCAGTTCCCCGCTCGCGCGGAAAAGCTCCACTCCTCGGTCCGCCAAACACCTGCGCCTCCAGACTACGCAGTCGCTGCAAGAGTTCACGATTCGACTGCTGCAGACTACTCGCCGTCGCCTCGGCGTTCCGAGAGCTCTCAGCCGCCCGCTCGGCCTCCTCCTGTGCGTCCCGAGAAGTGTTCAGCGCCTGCTCAACGTCGTCCTGGTCAACCAGGTCGCGTCGAAGTCCACCGCGACGGTCCTCCGCCCATCGTTGACTCGAATGGAGATACGTGCTGGATTGTGGACCGTATTGTTGATCACGAAGATCATCCCCGCGTGCGTCACTCGACCAAGTCGTCGGCTCAACACGCGGCTCCCGCCGCGCGGAAGTATAAGGTACGATGGCTCGGGTTTCAACCTGCTGATGATACGTGAGAGCCTCGCGCCAACTTGCTTCGTGACGTTCCTGATGTCGTCCACGACTACGACTCCAGCATCGAGTCAAACGCGGCCGCGAGCGACCTCGCGGCGATCGAGAACGCGATCGACTACGTGCCCTTCGAGACGTCGAATGCGCAGGAGACGGGCTCCGTCGCGAACGCTGTCGGCGCGAGCCGCCGCGAATAGCCGCTTGGGTGAACTCGGAGAGTGAGCGCTTATACTTCTCGATCCAAGCGTGTTCGGTCGGCATGAGCGGATACTCGACAATATGCTGATCCCACTCAGCTTGCGTCGGGCGTCGCCCGATGTCACACGAACTGCAACCTTCGCGTACGTTGACATAGCGCAAACGGTCTTCGGTCCAAGCGTCGTCGCAGACTTTCAGGCGCAGATCACCGAGTGAATGCTCGGCTTGTAGGGCTTCGCGATCACGCTCTCAGGTGCGATATCAGCGGTCCACCCACTGTTCAGCGTCGTCGCCGACGCTGGAGCCGTCCGCGTTGTTCCGCTTCCTGCCTGGTTCGCCGCCCCCGTCTGCTGCGCCATGTTGTTCTCGTCCGCGCAAGTTGTATTGTACTGCTCCTGGGCTTCGCAGGAGCTCCCGCCCGTCAAGTTCTCAAGCGTTCTCTTCTCCGCCATTTCCCAGTTTTTCCCGATTGTTCTCCGAAGCGCACCCCCGTTAGGTGATTGCTGTCTTAAGAGGGGGGTGATGTAATGGGCTCTCCCAAGTTACATATGTAGGTAGTTTTATAGGTTCTTTGTAGTGGCTCACACCATTACATAAGTAGGTAGATTTGCATTACAAAAGTAGGTGCAGCAGCACACGAGTAGCGTGTGCTGAACTGCCGTCACCTTATTGGTTGAAATATGGGGAGCCAGACCCATAATCAACCAATAAGGAGTTGACGTGTATTTGAGTGGTCAGGGCAAGCTGCCCTGGACCTAAATAAAAACAGAGTTGATTTTCCTTCAGACTAAGTACTTGGTTTCAGTATCACTGGACTTGTACGCTTCCTCATCACTACGTGTAAGAAAGTAACGGACACCCCAGGCCCGTTACAACATTCGTGGCGACTGCTTAAGACCGTACAGCGAGCGCTTGAGATGACAGAAATAGTCAGGATGTTCTTCATCCGTGTAACCTTCCGGTTGCACCATGTAGATATCTTCATCAAGCAGCCCGTTCAGGAACGCCGTCTTGACATCCATCTGGTGCACCGTCAGATTGTACTTGGCCGCCAGACGGAGCAGGATCCTGATCGACGTGAACTTGGCGACTGGCGCGAAGGTTTCTTTCGTAGTCGATGCCGTACTTTTGCGAAAAACCCTTGGCCACAAGTCGTGCCTTGAATCGCTCGATCTCTCCCGCTTGGTTTTCCTTAATGCGAAGCACCCAACGATAACCGATAGCCTTTCGACCTTGGGGCAATGGCACCAATGACCATGTCTTGTTCTTGCGAAGAGAGTCGACTTCTGAGTCGCACGCCTCCTTCCACTTGACCGCGTTGCTGGATTCCATCGCCGACTTGAACGTAGTCGGCATTTCTCCCACTGAATCCACAACGTAGGCCGCTTCGAAATCTTCTTCTCGACTACTTGCGACCGCTGACATCTCATCCAGTGTCTGCGGCCGACTCTGTCGCTTGCTTCGCGGGATTTCTACCGCTTCCTCCAACGACTGCGTTCGCTGGTGTCGCTTGCTGCCGGGCTCAAATTCTTGACGCGGCGCAGTGTCTCCCATCGTCTCATCCTCGGACGATGATTCTTGATCCGTAACTTCTTCTTCTTGAAGATCCACGATGTCATCTTCATCGTGGCTGCGTCTCCCTCCGTCGAAGACGTCTTCCATGAGCTGCGCATCGCAGCTTACTAGCACACGACCGCTCTTGATCTCTTCGAAACGATACGCTTTCTCGTGTTCCGAGTACCCCAGAAACCGACACTTCACTGCTCGAGCGTCCAACTTAGTGCGTTTCTGCTTCGGAACCGTCACATACGCATGGCAGCCGAACACCTTCAGGCTCGCCAGCAGTGGTTTCTTACCGGTCCATACTTGGTGCGGTGACTTATCATGGCTGATGGCACGTGTGGGACACCGGTTACGTAGAAACGCAGCGGTCATTACCGCTTCACCCGAATACGACTTGGCCAAACCAGCATGCTCCAACATGCAGCGCGCACATTCCACCAGCGTCCGGTTCATCCGCTCGGCGACACCATTTAGTTGAGGCGTGTATGGAGGCGTAAACTTCTGCACGATACCACGACGCTTGCAGAACTTTGCCATCTCACCCGACGTGTAATCGCCACTGTTGTCACTACGAAGCGTCTTGACGACCTTGCCGGTCTGTGTTTCCGCAAATGCGACAAACTCAGCAAACTTGTCGGTCACTTCTGACTTGTTCTGGAGCAAATACACCACACAGAAGTGCGAGTACTCGTCGATGAAGGTGACAAAGTAGCGTTTGCCACTGAATGTCGACGTCTGCATGGGACCACACACATCACTGTGAACGATTTCCAGCCGTTTCTTGGCGTGGTTGGGTGACTTGGACATGTGGCTCACTCGCGTTTGCTTGCCGAGTGCACATCCGTCGCACAGCTCCCACTGTTTCACCGACGTCATGTTGATGCCTGCACCGTAGTTCTTTTTGACGATGGCGTCTAGACCGCCATGGCCAATGTGACCAAGTCGAAGATGCCAGAGGTACGATGTGGTGTCCCCTTTGCGATCCTTCGAGCTTGCCGCATTGGCCTCGTCGGGCACAACTGGTGTCATGCACAGCTTGAACAGCCCTTTGCCTTCACGCGCGCCGAGCTTCCAGTTGAGACCCTTTGCTTCCGCAAAACACCCATCCGTCTCGAACGTCACGGGACCAACATCCTTGGTGAAGCGACCAACCGAGAAGAGGTTGCGTGACAGCTTGGGAATGTGCCACACATTCGTGAGCGCACCCTTCTTGGTCCCCCGTGGAGTCTTCATGGACATCACGATGTCGCCGGCCCCGACTGCCTGAACCACACCATCGTCCGCGAGATGCACGTCCACCGGAGACATCTTCTTGTAGTTCTTCATGTACTCCTTCGAGTACGTCATGTGCTGCGTCGCACCCGAGTCGACCAGCCACTTGTCACTTGACTTGGTGGTCTTGCTCGCACCACCAGCCAAGAAGCAAAATTCGCCCGATTCTTCTTCATCGCGCGCGACGTTTGCTCGTTGCGGCCTCTGTCGCTCCGCATTCTCACAAATCCTCACCGGACACTTGGCGATCCAATGTTCTTGTTCGCCGCAGTAGTGACACGCGCTTGTCTTTGGCGCCTGTCGTCCCTTACGCTTCCCGTTGTCACTCGTCATGAACGCTTGACCGTGCGCGGCGCCGTCCGCACCGCCACCTTGCTCTTTGCGCTTCATGTCCTCATGCAGCAGCCGAGCCGTCACGAGTTCCCACGACAGTGAGTCAGCTCTCGACTCCAACGCCGTGATGAGGAGCTGGTACGACTCGCTTAGACTTGCCAGAAGCGCGATCACCAAGTCGTCCTCGCTGACCGGAGCACCCACTGCATCGAGCTGTTCCGCCAGCGTCTTGATCTTGTTGATGTGCTCCAGCACATCATCACCTTCTTCCATCATCGTGGTGAAAAAACGTCGACGAAGGAAGAGCTTGTTCGCCAAACTCTTCTTCTCGAAGTGTCCTTCCAGCCTTGACCAGGCATCATGCGCACCATTCGCCGACCGAACCAACGGCAGCTGCGAATCCTCCATCGCGAGACAGATAATCGCCAGCGCCTTGCGCGACTTCCGCTTGAACGTCGCTTGGTCCAACGCGGTAGCGCAGTGCTCCATCTTCAGTTCGCCACTGACGACTTCCCACAGGTCGCGCTCTTCCAGCACCATCTGCATCTTGAACTTCCACGTGTGAAGGTTGGTTTCGTCGAACTTGTTGATGCGGGCGGTCGTTGAAGTGGCGTCCATGGCGTAGGCGTAGTCTTGGGCAGAGTCTGCGGGGCTTGGGCTCATAACCAAAAAGATAGGTCGTTTGTGCACTAAATGATAAAATGCAAAGTGATTGATTTATTGGAGCTTACGCTGTCTTACGTCCTAGTCTGCATCCAATCATGTGGTGCATCCAGACACCAACACTCTGGACTCGTCCAATCATCCTGCTCGTCCAATCATCTGTTTGCGCATACATCCGTTTGCGCAATTGACTTACCGTAAACATCGAGGGGTCCTTGGAAACCGGTTTAACTGGTATGCCGAAGCTGGACGAGACGCCTTCTTGACAACAAGGATCACGAGGACTTTCTTCCAAGCTCGACCAGTATGGCTACGTCGGTTACCACGCTGCTTGTTGAAGTTGGACAACCAAGTCGAGCCCTGCAGTTGATTACGAGAGATGGGGAATCGGTAAGTGCCTTCCCATATGGCAACCCGGTGCTTGGAAACGAAATCCCGGAACGCGCGAACGAACAACCCAAGACGTCCGCGCACATCACCTTTGAAGCTAACCGGATCCACCAGTGTGATGGCCAGCGTATCCCACGGGGCAGCATTCAGCAATTCTTCCACGTGAGGTCTGGTGATGAGCGAATCCACATATCCGGCCGTCAGGATGACGTCCGCTTCCCGAGGGAATATCCATTCAGCTCGAAAAGGCAACTCAGGAAACAGGACCGTGAGCTTCATTGAAATAATGGCGACCCGGTTCAATTTCTTGGCGGACCAAGGCTCAATGTCTCGAGTGGCGAAGGCCACGGGAGCACGCCGACCAGGAATGAAGGCGGCATCCGGACCGAACGGGGCCACGGGGAGCATCCCTGGCAATGACGAGTTAGGGGGAGCGGGGATCAAGACAGATCCGGGGATCCGCCAGCACGAGGCGATCCCGG
>NW_003303568.1:6917-10350 GCF_000142945.1 Phytophthora infestans T30-4 | reverse complement strand
TTTCATCGTCGTCGCCATCGTCCTCATCGCCCAGAGTGAAGGGATACGGGCCGGAGGACGACTTACGCTTTGACGACGGCCGGATAGGAGGTCCTGAGCCGTCGGACCAGTCTGATTCCTCATCCTCGTCGTCCTCCGAGCTGCCAAGTCCACATCCAGGGGGAATGACACGTTTGGCTTTCCCCTTCCGGGGTCCAGTACGGGCCGGCGGATGGCCGGTGGAAGCTGGCTGGGGAACAGCAGGCGTCGTCACCGAAGGGCCAGCGGTGGATCCCGACAGAGACGGCCTGGACTTAGCGGTGGATGGGGTTAACCCCGTCGTAGGAGCAGCGGTTGCTGAAGATCCAGTTGACACCACTGCCTGGGACGACGGCGCGATCGTGGATCCGGTTTTGGACGCCGATCCCGGTTTGGATACAGCAACGGATCCAGCCTTGGCAGTCGATCCGGACTTGGACACCGCGGATCCCGCCTTGGCCGTCGATCCGGACTTGGATACCGTGGATCCCGTTTTGGCCGTCGATCCGGACTTGGATACCGTGGATCCCGTTTTGGATGCAGCAACGGATCCAGTCTTGGGCGCCGTAGACCCAGTCTTGGGTCCAGATCCAGACTTTGACGTAGCAGCAGTGGATCCAGCCTTGGATCCCACTCCCGCTTTGGACGTAGCTGCAGATCCAGTCTTGGATGCTGATGTAGACTTGGATGTAGCAGTGGATCCGGACTTGGATCCGGCACCAGACTTCTAGGGAGAGGCGGAAGTCTTGGACACAGAGGTGGATCCCGCTTGCGAAGCCGCTTTAGAGGCCGAATTCGTTTTGGGCTTGGCTTTTGGGGAGGCTCGAGCATGCTTATGGGGACGGGAGGATCCGGTGCTAGGAGCGGGAGATGCACTACGCGGTCGTTTCGCAGCCGACGGATCCGCCCCACTTACAGACGGAAGAGGAGCAGAGACGCTGGCAGCACGAGAGGGCAGGAAGGGGATCCGAAACGGCAGCTGTCACCAGCGCCAGTCGTCGACGTGCCAAATCCCGCTCCGATAAGCCACGATCGCGCTCCACGACCAGCTGTTGCTGCTGAGTTTGAGCTGCGGAAAGTTGATCCTGGAGTTTCGCGGTGGTTGCATCGGCATCTTTCAATTTGTCGCCTGGATTGACATAACGAGTGAATATGGAGTTACTGGCAGAGACCAAAAGAGGATCCACGTACTCGTGCGGCGAAGCTTGGATTCCAGTTCCGTTTGTGTCCGCTTGGCATCCGCCCACTCGGTAGCCGCCTTGTCCCGCTGGAGCTCGCTGTCCGCCAGTTTCGCTTGGATCTCGTCGCGCAATTGAGTTATACGCACGAGCTCTCCGAGCGCGTAATCTCGCCCAGCAGACGCTTTACTCAAGCGACTCCTTGGTATCTTTCAACTCCTCAGAGAGTTGAGCCAGAGCTACATCCGGCGACGAGGGAGGTGGATTTGGCGCGGGGGACCCTCCGCGCGCCGACCCTAAGGCGGATCCGCCATGGGTGGATCCCACATAGTCGTTGGTTACCACCTCTTCTTGGGTCAGGCGCAACTCGTCACGGAGTCGATCCAAGCTCGCATCCGCGGCTGCCCTAGCAGTCTGATAATCCTCCAGATCCCGCTCGAGGTCGTGGATCCGGGATTGGAGCTGGTGGATTTCACATCCAGCGAGCGCCATCTTCCTAAAAATATGGTCGTTGTCATCTCGCATGCCATCTCGTTGACGGGAGGCGCGATCCAGCCGTCCGGTCAGGTCGCGGATCTCGACCGCTTGATCAGCCAACAAGAGTCGTAGGTCCTGCGATCGAGAGGCCGCACGGTGCTCTCACCCCTGGATCTCCATAGCCTGGTCATGGACCTGGGCTCGCAAGATTTGGGGTTGGGTGGCGTGCAAAGACGCAGCTTGGTCGCTAACATCTTGGGCCGTCTGGAGCTCCGCCGTCAAGGTTTGCACCCGATCGGAAAGAGCTTGGGCCAGAGTACGCAGATCGGTGGGCGATATTGAAGAGGGGCTGACCGGAGGAGTGGTAGAAGGAGCCTTGCCCGGCGATTGGCTGGTACGCTTGGTGGGAGACATGTGTCACAAAGGGGAGAAGGCGGTTGTGGATGCTGGTAGTGCACGTCGTGAACGCTGTTGTGCAGCGCCGACAACGTACAGGAGGCGATTGTGGTGAAGTGCTTTCTCAGAAATAAGAGAATGGGCCTGACGCGGGGTCACTATCCCGAATCAGTGACAATTTCAAGTGATTAGAGAGGATTTGGGTTGTTTGGCACGGGTGCAAGTTGCCTGTGGTGGATTAGCCATGACGAGCAGCACCCCGTACGAAATGACGATGGATCTGGTATGAGTGATGTACGGGAAGGCAAGATCCACCAAGACTTATCTCGGATCCACCCTTACCTGGATTCACTTAGGTGGATATGGGATATGCTATGTACCAGTGGATCGAGTGTGGATCCTATGAAGGAATGGTGGTAGGTGCCATCTGAAGGTGGATCTAGTAGCCACGGCTAACAAGAAGTCAGGATCCACCGCGAGGTACCCCGGATCCCATACTTCCGAGTTCGGATCCAAGGAGGGAGGATCCCGTGTAGAGGGACCTGGATCCAGGGTATAGGGATGATGGATGCAGTGGATCTCGAACTTTCGTGCGACAATGGAGATCACAGACGGTTGCGAGATGATGTTGGATGATTGGAGAGCTCGGATCCACGGCGAGTGTACAATTACAGTGAGGTGGATCCAAGCGACCTGGATCCGGATGAGTGTACCCATAATAGGGTGACCATGATGATTACGTCATGGATCCGGTGGACCTGAAGATAACACAGCTGGGATGATGGGTCAAGGGAAGAAGGGACATGCAGCCGAGCCTGGTAAGGGATTTAACAAGTGAAAGACATAGAAGGTAGAAATCCAGGCAGGTATAGGCTTAAATATCAATACAGACCTCAATTTGCACAGTGACACGCAAGTGCCTTCCTGCCCTAAAGAACCGGAACTACATTGGCTGTACGAGCTCCGAGAAGGTTGGGAATTGCGAATCTAGTGTTGGTAGTGATAACTGGATAATACATTGGCCAGATCCTACAACCTAGTGAGCTTTTCCTTTACTTGTGCAGATCCGACAGGTTAACCGAATTTACTACTTGGTCGGTTACACCCTAGGGGCTCTCAACTTTCAAGATCCCGTCACAGGAGGCGGCAAGTACGACGCAAAGGAACTACAAAGGCAAGGGAACACACCCGCAAGGCAACCCTACGGCCAGATCCACGATCTAGGCCCCGGATCCATAAGCTCGAATATTCGCTTAGGATTCGGAACAATCCACGGACGCAGAGTGAAGATTTTCCACTGCTGCTCCACCCCATCCCCACGTCTCGCCAAGACGCTCAAGCTTCACCACTTGAACTCTTCGGAA
>NW_003303568.1:3946-6453 GCF_000142945.1 Phytophthora infestans T30-4 | reverse complement strand
ATTCCTATTTGTTTTCCTATTTCGTCAAAGCATTCTAGACCAGAAAAGAATATTTCCGAATAGCTCTGGAAATGAATACACTCAAACTCGTTTTAACCCCCCCAAAGCGAGCGGATTTCGTTGCGCCTATTTACCGAAACCCCATACACGTTATGGATAGTGGGTTACAATAGTAAGACCCAGCTATATTTTATCGTGTATTTAACAGAGTCGGTACAGCGCCCCACCCCTAGGGTCTTCATTTCTCGATATCGTGTATCAGGTATACTAACATGTCTGCACTGTACGCGATAACGCTGATATCGTGTCCTGAGTGAACAAAGACAACACAACATTTGTACAAAAACACATCTAGCGGGGAGTGACGGGTCATAATTTTGTCGATATTTAGAGAAGGATTCCACATGGCGATCTGCACAAAAAAACATATATTCAAATCAAGTTATTTTTGAAGCCGGAACATGTGCTCTGACGACGATCTCACTAGATGCCGTCATCGTTGGTGTGTGGCCGCCATCCCGAACGACCCTGAGAGGAAACACTTCCGATTTCAGCTCTAGACTGCGACTCCGAGTCGCTGGCATCAGAGCCACCGTCACTTGCAGCGCGTGCGGGCGTCCGGGCTCGAATTTTGCGCTTGCGTCCTGATTGAGGGATCATAGTCCCATTTTTCCAGTGTTTCTGCCAGATATCCCAGCACGAAGTAGGTTCGCCTTTGCTGCAATGCTTCACCTTGTTGCAGAGGAATACGCGTGCGGTTAACTCGTGTCTTGATGTTGTTTTCAGCTTACATTCAGCACAGTAGAATGTCGTTTCCCCTCCTCGAGACGTGGCAGCGCCTTTTAGCACCGAACAAACCTTGCACGCACGCTGCCTACGCTTTCTCGTCTTATCGGAGTTTCCTTTGCGCCACTCGTCGGCCTGTACAGGCATGTGCGCCGCTCGAGCTTGTCGTGCCCGCGTTGGCGTCGCGTGATGCCCGCGGGGCGAAGAAGCTGCACCCAATCTTCCGGTAGCAACTGACAGAGCTGTAGATGAAGCGTCTTCAGAAAAGTCACGTGGGAAACCCTTGGCTTCCCGGTTGCCGCGCGATGGTAATTGTGCACGATGAAAGCATTGATGATAGCCATGTCTATCAGTCCCAGAAAGAGAGATTTGTAGTACTTCTTGTAGCGCCGAGCCAATTGCAGTGAATACCTAATAATACGTACAATACATGTTAAAACGATGACTTCAACGTGTATATACAGGATATGAATACTTGCCGTTGTAGACGTAACTGGTCGTGAACGTCGACTCCGCCCATGAAAGTCTGATAGTCTTTAACGATCCGTGGACACATCAACTCTGTCTGATCTCCAGCTACTGGATTCCTACGCACGATACGGTCTGGTACTGCACTTCCTCCAGCAGCAAGCAGATACACCGCTTGATTATCCACCCAACGGACGGCCTTGATCGATGGCACCTTTTGGAGGGTGGCTACGTCATACGTTCCTTTGACGATGTGTGCTGGTCGCTTCTTTGATTCCTTCCTGCCGTTTTTAGTCTTCTTTGGTAGAATTGCTTGCACAGCCCCTTTCTGTTCGTCATTATTGTTCCCAAACTGTAGAAGTTCATGGTCAGCAGCTGCATAGCCAGCACGACAGAGGTGTAAAACCTGTCGGTGACTATGAGACGTCGCTCAGTTGGTCCGTTGACGCCGAAGACTTGACGTAAGCTCCGTACGACTGCGGCAGGTCCCGATTTTTCATCACTGGGTGTGCTACTGTCTTGCATTTGTTGCTTTCCACAATAGACTTCAAACCTGTAATATACACAATAATACAAAAGGTTTTAGCACGCCGAAGACACGATAAGGTAACTTTGAAACCTAAAAAAAAAGAGCGTGCCCGAAGGCACGCTCTTTTCCTTACCTGATGCAGTATGCAGACTTGGAACAGCAGAGGACTGCAACGTTGTTAGGGAGGAAAGGGAGCGCACGTGCTTTCAGATATGGCACCTCGACTGGAAGAACGAAAATGACATCCCGAGCCGCTTGCTACGCGACCACAAGATACGCGACCGAGCGCCAGCGGAGCGTCCAGGCAAGAAGCGGAGACGACAGACATCAGGTCGAAGAAAAACGGAGCAAGTGCTGGTGCTGCTGCTGGGGAGCCGAGCGAAGAAGATGATGAAACGCGGGAGGAGGAAGGAGTAGAAATGGTTGCGCCGTCTGGTCGTACATGTCTATGCAAGGAGCAATCAATTGATCCGCCCCTTGATCTTTCTTGTTATTGGCTATAATAAATGAACTCACCGCTGCTGGACGTACGCAACAGCACAAAGATAGGCTAATCAATAAACAGTACATATCTTATGTTTATTTATCCAGCATAGTTGTACCCTGATCGTCTCAATGTACTACATAAACCCTCCTTTATGTTGAAAAATCTGTACTATACACACTGGCAAGTCGTTGTTACCTCCACGGTCCCGCGCCAAGATATCCGGACTTAATGAAACCG
>NW_003303568.1:0-3846 GCF_000142945.1 Phytophthora infestans T30-4 | reverse complement strand
ACTTAATCTGAAAAGTAGTTCATGTGCATTATTATGAGAAGTAATTATGCCGCCGAATTATCACAACACCGTGCTATTTGATATGTTCGTGCATATATAAAAAAAAAATTAATGAGTGTATACCACGCGCTCGTGATATCTAAAACCTATGTATAGGGTCACTGTCGCTCTCTCGGTACATTTGCGTCGTCGTGCTGGGTTACTGTGCTTACGCTTCTGATGTATCAGTCTATATGACCAAGCAGGTCACTAACTGGGCACAGGCCATACTGCAGCGATACTGGCAAGCTGACCGCGCGTCTGTCACTTGTATTCAACGCAGTATCTACGCGCGCGGCGGATACACCTTATCGCCACCCGCAACTGAGCCGAGCTCTTATCTCGACCATTATGGACAGGGCACTAAAGTGTAGTACTGCGTACAGACAGTTCGACTTACCACACCCACCAGTATTGTTTGCGCTACCGCACACGTGCTCGTATCGTATTCCAAGAAAAATAGCAATTTCTCGTCCTGAAATGTCCTTCGTGTTCAGCAGCTTAGTCTTTATGATATCCGGAGGTGAGACATGGAAATCAAGCCTTTTCAGCTTCCTATCTAGCTGCTTGGCGTGTAGACTCTCCACTCGCGCGTCTAGGTTCTCCATAAAATAGTCGTTACTAGCACCCGCAATTCTTTCTAGTACGTACGGCGGGACGAACTGAAAAAATGCACCAATTGGGGTCTCGGCAGCGCTCAACGCTGCAGCAGTTGGTCCATGTTCACCGCGAAATAGATCCGGATAGTCAATATTTGCCCAACCATCGCGACGCATGTCGTAGGGTTCATCCATGTATGGGTAAGGCGTCTGATTGTGTACTGGAGACCACCCGTTCTCCTTCATGTCGGCTAAAACATCAGCCTTGAGGTTGCCACGTGCAATCTCGTGAACACCACCTACTGCTTCAAGTAGAGACGCATCAAATGGAAGCTCAGGTGGGACGACATCTTCATCTTCAATGCTGGGATCAGGCTCAGCGAGCTCCAGCTCTTCATCATCGTCGTACACAGAGAATCCTCCCCCCTCCTCGTCCGAATCAAGACTTGCAAAGACATACTTGTCATCGCCGGGCGTTACAATGTTAGGATCGTCTGTTAAAAATATACATGATGGTTGTTATTATCATGTATGTGTATCATGTATACAAAGGAATTGTATATCGTGTACATACACGTTTGAACCTACCAGATAAAGACGAACAGGAAAACGCAGCGTTCGATGCCGCGTCCACGCGATCGCCGTCTGCGGACTGTTGCACATTTATGGGGCTTTGCGGAGAGTCGTTAGAGTCATCTGAATCATCAGAAGACCCAAACAGTTCATACAGATTGCGCCTTGAAGTGGTTGGCACAACTGGAAAAATACAACGTTGAAAAGAGTTAGCTACAACACCTTCGAATTGTATGGATGGCACAGTAAACGTACCGGGTGTGTCTGGACTTGACGAAAATAAAGCATCGATATCGTCGTCAGCTTCTTGCGGCGAAGTAGTAATTAGCGGTGCACTGGAGTGAGATTGCATTGGAGAGTTGGGGTGCGTCTGTTGTCGTACTGGGGTGGTTTGAGAGTGGCTCTTCACGCACTGTACTAACTGCATAATACACGATAGTGCTAGACAGGTACGGTGTAATGTACAGGCGTTGTAAAATATACCTGTTGGAGGTGTAGTAGCGTCATCAGGTGGAGTGGCTCCATCGTCTTGCCTCGAGGATGCGTGTGTGGCGTCGTCGGTCTGTCGTTCATCTTCCTTTTGCCTCGCAAGCTCATCTATACACGCGTCAACGGTAAAGCTCAAGTTTTCAATACATCATTAGAATAAACAACTTACCAAGGTCTAGTCGATCCAAATACGACATCAGCTCCTTCTCCCCTACAAAGAAGTCTATTCCGCGGACGTCTGTCTTGCTTTTACCGGGCTTCAGATAGGTGTGGTCATTTGAGAGGCCTGTAGGAGGCTTGGAAGACCAGCCTTCTTGCCGTAGTTCCTTCCATCGGGACCGAAAACCCGACATCTGACTGGGAGCGGGAGTTTTCTGAAATGAGCGCCAAAATGAGTGGCGTTGAAAATCCCTGCAGTTTCTTATATTGATTTGGCGTGAACCACATATCGCTGAGTTTCCTCTAAATTTTTATTTTATGAAAAATTGTGCAATGCACCGCCTGCGCACACCGCACCAGGAAGGATGGGGATCAGGCTTCACATACCTATCCCTCTTTGGCTTAGCGTTTGTATGACCGTATACAAAAACAAGGTGAAAAACTAGCAGATCATTCATGCACCATTTATCGTGTATTATACAGGATAAGCCCTCCCTACGAAACGTGTATAATACAGGCCGTCGCTTTGGGGGGGTTAAGCGTCTGGAGAAAAAGTTTGGCCGGTAGACTTGTGATGTTAAAAAGTAGATAAATATATCTGGGTTACGATAAATAAAAATGCCATATCCGGAGCATACAATCTTTTTTGCCGCTTCAAGGCGAGCAAACCGGATTCAAAAAGAGGGCGCGAGGCCTGAGAGTAAGCTTTCCTAATGACTTCCACATGAGATGCCAGGTTCCTCGAAATTTAGACAAACAGAGTAGAAAAGTGGCCACAAGAAGAAGGTTAAAGCAGGTGGGCGTCTTACTTTAAAGTGCTCAAGAAAACCAAGGTGCGCGTGGACTCTCAGACAGGGTTTGGGTTGACCCAAGCTGAAATAGAAGAGGACAAGACGATGGAGCAAGCCATTCAAGCGGTTTGCCCGTTTTATTGTCGGCTAGATATTGTGTTTAGAGAGTACGACCTCACTCAGCTCTCGATATATAACGGGGTACAATCCAGTGTACCCCATGTGCTATAGGAGCTAGTCAGGACATGACTACTTTGCTCCACTATAGGTAACCTCTAGTTTGTATGGAGCCCAAGCTAAGATTACTTATAAATACATAAGTCTTACATCTACTCCTTTAAGTAGAAAACCGTTCCTACTGAGGCCGGGAACACGTAAACTAACGTCCACTCGGGTTGTAAATACCCTTAAGCACTTCCTCTGTGTAAGGTGCTGTGTGACCCCGTCACACTTGGTCGCACTCGTAGTCAATCCTACACCTTCGCGGGTAGATTGAACTACCTGAGTCATATGTGCGCTTAACGTTTGAGATACGATGGACAGAAGTGAGTTTCCTCGCTTGAACGACTCACAGTACGAGTCTATTCGGAAGATGGGAGGCATCTTTGGACAAGATGTCCTCCGCACCTTGGCGGCGGCCACGCCTGCCGAGCAACACGAACGCGTGGCCGCATTTGAGACCTGCGAGCGTGGTCTCATCGCTCACGTCCGCGGGCGTTTGGAGGCCTCGATGGCCGCTCCCCAGGCAACCAGGCCTAAGCCGATAAGGCTGGAGGCCCCCACGTTTGAGGGGAAGTGAGGAGAGAGCCTTCACTTCTCGGTCCGTGAGGTGGAGATCGCCATCTCATCTCGAACGAACCACTTCGGTTGGCTTTTGCCCTGTCCAACTTCGGTGGACGTGCCAAGCACTGGGCATACACCAGATAGACGACATCGCCTGGATGCTTTGCATCCTGGACTCAGCTGTGTTAACAGCTTCGAGCCGCGTTTCTACGAGCGAACAACGCGTTTCGCCAGCGCTCACGCTTTTTCGCGTATAAGCAAGGTAACCATGAGCTGCAGGAGTACGTGCAAGAGATGCGCACGTTGGTGGCATCTCTGGCAGAATATCCTCTGCCTGAAGACATCAAGACCACAATCTTCGTGGATGGTCTGAAGGTCGGTCCTGCTCGCACCCAGCTATACCGGGTGCAAGC
>NW_003303567.1:198802-201917 GCF_000142945.1 Phytophthora infestans T30-4 | reverse complement strand
TTCGGAAAAATAGAATAACCATTTTGTTTTTTTTTTTGCGCAGCGCCTGCGCCTCGCGTTCATTTTGAGGCGTTTTTTTAATTTGTGAGAGGCCGGGCTTAGCTTAGCTTTTAGGACCGAAGAGCCTGACCAGTGGAGAAAACTAAGCAAGGGCACCAGGGCGGTTCATGGCGCCGCAGGGCAAACTACAGATACAAAAAACGGGATCTTAAGAACGGCAACTACATCGCCACATTCTGAAGGGGCGCTCAGGGGTGCTTCTGGAACTTCAGCGGTAGGCGGTGGGGGGCTGCTCGCTGCAAGAAGCAGCAGGTACGCGTTAGCATTGGCGAGTGAGATAGCGTCACAAGGCAGTGACGTAGGGAGAGTGCCAGCTCGTTGCTTGTCCTTGTGCCTCCGGCACAAGTCCTCCGCGCCAACTTGTGCGTGGGTGTAAATAGTGGACGGGTCTGTCTGAGCGCACGCCGTATGTAGCCTTCCTTGATCAGCTGCTGAACCAGGTAGTAGCTCATGTTGGACGCGCGCTGAAGCAGACGCTGGTTTTCGCGCTCATTGACAGGAACTGCATCGATTCTCTCGCACAGCTCAGCTCGATCCACCTTCTTCCTACCACATGCGCTCTTCCTTGACTTGACCACGGCTGGTACTCGATCTCCCATCGAATTGATTCCACGCCTCCAAATTCGTTCGACAACTTGGCGACCCACACGGAAGTACGCTGCAACCTGAACGATCTCTCCATGTTTGAGCACTCCTCTGACGCTGCGAAGCAGTAAGGTCTCCCAGACGGCCTGGCGCTCACTGTCAATCTCCCCCAGGTGCCAGATTTCAAAATGAAAGCTGGGAGCGGGAGCTAGTCGGGAAAGCGCGGGAGATTCGAAATCCAAAAAGTGATCGGCATAGAGGGGGTATTTTGTTGGGTAGAATGTAATATAATTTGAATAGGTTATCTTTTTGTAGTATGATATTTTGATAGTAATATTACTATTCTCAAAATTTAATACGAATAGTAGCTCAATTTTTCAAAAATTAACATAGTATTTTAAAGTTAGCTCGGAGATTTAAAAAATATTAAATACTAGATGTTATTTTATTTTATTTTATTCATTTAAGTACGTTTCTTGCCCTAACCTCTGTGAACCGAGGGCCAGGGGCTAATGGTAACCAAATCTTTTTGATAGTAATAGTACTATTTGCGAATTTAAATATTAATAGTAGCTCATTTTTCCAAAAGGTAGCATAATATTTTAATTTTAACCCGTAGAATTGAAAAATATTAGAAACTACATAATATTTTACGATAGTTTCCTCACTTAAGTACGTTTCTTCCAAAGAACTCTAGATACTACAGCTCTAGATACTACATGATATTTTATGATATTATCCCACTTAAGTACGTTTCTTGCCACCTTACCCTCTGTGAGCCAAATAACTTTTTCGATCAGGTTCTAGAACAGCAGTAGGCTTTAAGACTGGCGAGTATTTGCTCTTGTATTTCACTGTGGCACAGACAAAGGCGATCGAGATGGAAAACTGCAAACACTTGCAGTTGTTTAACGTCGATAGAGCGAAATCAAGACATTTGTTCTTGTTCTCTACCGATCTCCTCGTCCATCATGCGTCTAATAAACCTGCTGCCTGTGGCGCTAGATTAATGCGCTCAGCAGTGCCAACACACGACGCCAACCTTGCCATCACTCTCACAATTGTCCCGGACTCCATCTCCCTTACGGTTGATTGGTAATACTTCAGCTAGTCGAACTTTAACTTCATATGGTTAGTGGATTTAAACAGATTACGCAATCTTCGAAAAATCTAATATCGTACTAGCTAATATTAAGTTGATATTTAATAAAATCATTTTGTCTCAGAAGAAAATATTAGGTGAAATTTTTATATTAACTCGTCTACAGGTGATATTTTCACAGTATTAACTTCACCGATTTTGGAGTTACCATAACCGGTACTCCCCGACGAGGAGGGATTCGTGAGACGATTAGGTTGAACTCGATCTGACGATAATCCAACTGGCTTCTTGCTGGATCTGGCTCGATCCTGGCTGGATGGTGTCAGATCGCAGGTATGGCGCCCTGGATTCCGAGTCTTCACACTCGAGGGCGCCTCCTGTCCCCGGATCCTAGCCCGCGCTTCCAGCATTGACGCCACGTAGGGACCTAAGGTCATGCGTCGCGGCTCCAAAGACGTATCTGACCCATCCTCAGCCGCGGATTCGTAGTTAGAGAATGCAGCTTGGCTGATCCTCGGCGACGACACTGAATCCATGGTCGGCAGATTTTCCCCGGCGATGGACTTGACTCTGACGAAAAGGTCCCGCGTCGCCGATAATATGAGATCCAGGTCTAGTTCGAAGACATCTTCCGCATCGAACGTACCAGCTACGATGCCCGAATCTGTAAGCAGACGTAATAGATCCTTAACTGCCACTAATTTGTTCGACGTTTTCGCTGGTGCTCTCACCGGTTCCCTTGGATCTTCGATCTGTCGTGGATTCAGGGTCCGCATGACAGGATCTTGATGCAGAAAGTCGCGTAGAGCTTGGTGGCGATACACAAACTCGAGATCCTTGTCGGACCAGCTTGACCTGGATCCAGCTTGGTCTTCTTCCGACTCTGGAGCTTGCATCTTCTTCCGCATAGGCTTACTCGTGCTCGTCTTCTTTCTCGTTTTTTCGACTAGCGGGCTTGGGTTTAGGTACGGTGTTGGCTTAACCGGTGAATCTGCAAATGCATACCGTTTCGCCTTCACTTTCCCTTGTTTTGTTAGCGGATCTTGACGCAAGTCAAGATCCGCAGGGCCCCCCGAGGGGGCCTGGGGAGGATAGAGAGGTTTCGCTTCTAGATCCGGATCCGGATCCACCTCGCTTACGTCGACAGAGTTCCTCCCAAACTCCATCGATCCGCGGATCTTGTTTCATTCAGCAGCGTCATCGTCGTTCCGACCTCCGACGACGCCTCTTCCCCTGGCTCAATCTTCACTTAACCATCTTCTTGGAACTCACGGTGAAATCCCGAGCCACCAAAAGATCCGGGCACGCGCACCATTGTGGTATAGCGGGATCAGCAAAATCTGCGAGATAGCTGGATCCAACTTACCA
>NW_003303567.1:195122-198229 GCF_000142945.1 Phytophthora infestans T30-4 | reverse complement strand
ACCTGCCTGGATATCTACCTTCTATGTCTTTTATTTGTTAAATCCCTTACCAGGCTCGGCGGCATGTCCTTTCTTTCCTTGACCCATCATCCCAGCTGTATTATCCTCAGATCCACCGGATCCATGGCGTAATCCATATGGTCACCCTATTTGGGTACACTCATCCGGATCCAGGTCGCTTGGATCCACTTCACTTGAAAGTGTACACTCGTCGTGGATCTGAGCTCTCCAATCATCCAACATCATCTCGCAACCGTCTGTGATCTCCATGGTCCCACGAAAGTTTGAGATCCACTACCTCCATCATCCCTGTATCCCGGATCCAGGTCGTCCTATGCGGGATCCTCCCTCCTTGGATCCGAACTCGGAAGTATGGGATCCGGGACACCTCGCGGTGGATCTTGACTTCTTGTTAGCCGTGGTTACTAGATCCACCTTCAGATGGCACCTACCATCTTTCCTTCATGGGATCCACACTCGATCCACCCGTATATAGTATATCCCATATCCATCTAAGTGAGTCCAGGTAAGGGTGGATCCGAGATAGGTCTTGGTGGATCTTGCCTTCCCGTACATCACTCATACCAGATCCACCGTCATTTCATACGGGGTGCTGCTCGTCATGGCTAATCCACCACAGACAACTTGCATCCGTGCCAGACAATCCAAATCCTCTCTAATCACTTGAAATTGTCACTGATTCGGGATAGCGACCCCGCGTCAGGTCCATTCTCTTATTTCTGAGAAAGTACTTCACCACAATCGCCTCCTGTACGTGGTCGGCGCTGCACAACAGCGTTCACGACGTGCACTACCAGCATCCACAACCGCCTTCTCCTCTTCGTGACACATGTCTCCCACCAAGCGTACCAGCCAATCGCCGGGTAAGGCTCCATCCACCAATCCTCCGGTCAGCCCCTCTTCAATGTCGCCCACAGATCTGCGTACTCTGGCCCAAGCTCTTTCCGATCGGGTGCAAACCTTGACGGCGGAGCTCCAGACGACCCAAGATGTTAGCGACCAAGCTGCGTCGTTGCACGCCACCC
The DNA here is from genome assembly GCF_000142945.1 of Phytophthora infestans T30-4. Classification (NCBI taxonomy): domain Eukaryota; phylum Oomycota; class Peronosporomycetes; order Peronosporales; family Peronosporaceae; genus Phytophthora; species Phytophthora infestans. The sequence goes on along the minus strand of NW_003303567.1, from coordinate 197,183 downwards.
AACTCCAAACCTTGCGAGCCCAGGTCCATGACCAGGCTATGGAGATCCAGGGGTGGGAGCACCGTGCGGCCTCTCGTTCGCAGGACCTACGACTCTTGTTGGCTGATCAAGCGGTCGAGATCCGCGACCTGACCGGACGGCTGGATCGCGCCTCCCGTCAACGAGATGGCATGCAAGATGACAACGGCCATCTCCTTAGGGAGATGGCGCTCGCCGGATCTGAGATCCACCAGCTCCAATCCCGGATCCACGACCTCGAGCGGGATGTATAGGATTCTCAGACTGCTAGGGCAGCCGCGGACGAGAGCTTGGATCGACTCCGTGACGAGTTGCGCCTGACCCAAGAAGAGGTGGTAACCAACGACTATGTGGGATCCACCCATGGCGGATCCGCCTTAGGGTCGGCGCGTGGAGGGTCCCCCGCGCCAAATTCACCTCCCTCGTCGCCGGATGTAGCTCTGGCTCGACTCTCTGAGGAGTTGAAAGATACCAAGGAGTCGCTCGAGAAAGCGTCTGCTGGGCGAGATTACGCGCTCGAAGAGTTCGTACGTATAACTCAATTGCGCGACGAGATCCAAGCGAAGCTGGCGGACAGCGAGCTCCAGCGGGACAAGGCGGCTACCGAGTGGGCGGATGCCAAGCGGACGCAAACGGAACTGGAATCCAAGCTTCGCCGCACGAGTACGTGGATCCTCTTTTGGTCTCTGCTAGAAACTCCATATTCACTTGTTATGTCAATCTAGGTGAAAAATTGAAGGATGCCGACGCCACCGCAGCGAAACTCCAGGATCAACTCGCCGCAGCTCAAGCTCAGCAGCAACAGCTGGTCCTGGAGCGCGATCGTGGCTTATCGGAGCGGAATTTGGCACATCGACGACTGGCGCTGGTGACAGCTGCTGTCTCGGATCCCCTTCCTCCCCTGTCGGGGCCCTCTCATGCTGCCAGCGTTTCTGCTTCTCTACCGTCTGTAAGTAGGACGGATCCGTCGGCTGCGAAACGACCGCGTAGTGCATCTCCCGCTCCTAGCACCGGATCCCCCCGTCCCCATAAGCATGCCCGAGCCTCCCCAAAAGCCAAGCCCAAAACGATTTCGGCCTCATAGGCGGCCTCGCAGGCGGGATCCACCTCTGCGTCCAAGGCGGGATCCACATCCACGTCCAAGACTTCCACCTCCCCCTCGAAGTCTGGTGCCGGATCCAAGTCCGGATCCACTGCTACATCCAAGTCGACATCAGTGTCTAAGACTGGATCTGTAGCTACGTCCAAAGCGGGAGTGGGATCCAAGGCTGGATTCACTGCTGCTACGTCAAAATCTGGATCTGGACCCAAGACTGAATCCGTTGCTGCATCCAAAACGGGATCCACGGCATCCAAATCCGGATCGACTGCCAAGGCTGGGTCCGTTGCTGTATCAAAGTCGGGATCGGCGTCCAAGACCGGATCCACGATCGCGCCGTCGTCCCAGGCAGTGGTGTCAACTGGATCCACAGCAATCGCTGCTCCTACGACGGGGTTAGCCCCGTCCACAGCTAAGTCCAGACCGTCTCTGTCGGGATCCACCGCTGGCCCTTCGGTGACGATGCCTGCCGTTCCCCAGCCAGCTTCCACCGGTCATCCGCCGGCCCGTACTGGGCCCGGGAAGGGGAAAGCCAAACGTGTCATTCCCCCTGGATGTGGACTTGGCAGCTCGGAGGACGACGAGGATGAGGAACTGGTCCGACGGCTCAGGACCTCCTATCCGACCGTCGTCGAAGCGTACGTCGTCCTCCGGCCCGTATCCCTTCACTATGGGCGATGAGGACGATGACGACGACGACGACGATGAAAGTCCGGGAGGATTCGAAGGAGGCTCCGAGCCGCTGATGGACGCTTGGAGGAAGAACACGCGACGGGCCTTTGTCCCAGTCAGGATCTGAAGCCCCGACGGAAAACCCTCTCGACACCTTCCTCCGCAAAGTCGCTGGTACAGCGGAGTCTTGGAGCGGGACCTGGCGGGATCAGCGATCCAAGTCGAAAGTGAGGGTGGAACCGGGTAGTGGAGGGGGGATGGGAGCCGCCCTC
>NW_003303567.1:158212-182351 GCF_000142945.1 Phytophthora infestans T30-4 | reverse complement strand
AGTTAACCTATACCTGCCTGGATTTCTACCTTCTATGTCTTTCACTTGTTAAATTCCTTACCAGGCTCGGCTGCATGTCCCTTCTTTCCTTGACTCATCATCCCAGCTGTCTTATCGTCAGATCCACCGGATCCATGGCGTAATCATTATGGTCACCCTATTATGGGTACACTCATCCGGATCCAGGTCGCTTGGATCCACTTCACTGTAAGTGTACACTCGTCGTGTATCTGAGCTCTCCAATCATCCAACATCATCTTGCAACCGTCTGTGATCTCCATGGTCCCACGAAAGTTCGAGATCCACTACCTCCATCATCCCTGTATCCCGGATCCAGGTCGTCCTATGCGGGATTCTCCCTCCTTGGATCCGAACTCGGAAGTATGGGATCCGGGACACCTCGCGGTGGATCTTGACTTCTTGTTAGCCGTGGTTACTAGATCCACCTTCAGATGGCACCTACCATCTTTCCTTCATAGGATCCACACTCGATCCACCCGTATATAGTATATCCCATATCCATCTAAGTGAGTCCAGGTAAGGGTGGATCCGAGATAGGTCTTGGTGGATCTTGCCTTCCCGTACACCACTCATACCAGATCCACCGTCATTTCATACGGGGTGCTGCTCGTCATGGCTAATCCACCACAGGCAACTTGCATCCGTGCCAAACAATCCAAATCCTCTCTAATCACTTGAAATTGTCAGTGATTCGGGATAGTGACCCCGCGTCAGGTCCATTCTCTTATTTCTGAGAAAGCACTTCACCACACTTACTAGGTGGTAGGATCTGGCCAATATATTATCCATTTATCACTACTGACACCAGAATAACAATTTCCAACCTTTACTGAGCTCGTACGGCCAAAATAGCTCCGATTCATTAGGGCAGGAAGGCACGCGTGATCTTGTGCAAATTGAGGTCTGATTCATGGTTAAGTCTATACCTGCCTGGATTTCTACCTTCTATGTCTTTTACCTGCTAGCCCCCCCCCCCCCACCAGGCTCGGTTGCATGCCCTTTCTCTCCTTAGTCCATCACCCCAGCTGTATCAGCATCAGATCCACAGGATCCATGGAATAATCATAATGAGGTCGCCGTATTATGGGTACACTGTCCCGGATCCAAGCCACTTTGATCCACCTTGCTGCAAGTGTACACTCATCGTGGATCTAAGCCCTCCGATCATCCAACATCACATTGCGGATGTCTGCGGTCTCCATCGCTCAACGAAAGTTCGAGATCCGTTGAATCAACCACCTCCGTACCTTGGATCCAGGTCACTCGGTGTGGGATCCTTAATCCCGTGGATCCAGACTTGGGGAAGTGGGATCTGGGACATATAGCGGTGGATCTTGCCTTCTCTTTTTTTGTTAATATCAGATCCACATCCAGATGGCGTTTACAGCCCAGATCCATCGTTTGTCATCTCTTATCCTCGATCCACACCGTCGACCCATATGGGATACCACTTTACATCGGCCGAATCCACTTCGAGCAGTATGGATCCACACCGAGCAGTCCAGATCCACCCCAGTCACTAATCTGTGATAGTGACTCCTTATCAGGTCCCATATCTCATTTCTGAGAAAGCAGTTCACCACAAATGTACAAACTGTAAGTCACCTATAGAAATTCAATGTCATCAGTCAATGGTTGGTCTCGGACGACCCGGGTACCATGTACCAGATATCTTGAAGTGTGACGTGTCATACTTCATGTAACTAGGAGTACAGTTGGGGATACGTACCCCGTTACATCCTCCCCCACATAGGTTCGGTTTACCGACCAATCAGAATGAGGAAGTGTACGTCACAAACTCTCATTTTCAAAGTCGAAATACATCGATTTGGCTGCGCGAGCGCAGCGGAAGCTCACGGTACAGTTAGAGCCTCGAGCAGCGGTTAAGCGCTCTTCTTCTCGGTCTCCACATCGACCTTTAGCATGCCCCGTGGCACTGCGAAGAGCGGTGCGAAAACACGCTCCAGGGCTACTGCCGGAAAGGCGCAAGCCAAGAGCGCTAAGCCTCGCGGCAAAAACTCTGCACTCCAGGAGGTTAAGCGACGTCGATCTGAACGAGGTTCAGATCCGACTCTCGGCGGCAGCGTCGTCGTCGACGGCGACCGTGACGTGAAACTTCGTTACCCACGTCTGGGGATGTCGTGGTGCCGACATCCGAGGCACGCGAGGCCTCGTGTGGTACTAAGTTTCCCACGCAGGAAGCGCACCCCGCGTCTTCCTCTTCAGTTATGGTCTGGGCGACCTCGTGTGGTACTGTGTTACCCACACAGGAAGCGTGTCCGACGTCTTTCTCTTTAGTTAAGGTCTGGGCGACCGTCTGTGGAACTTTATTACCCACCTTGTACACGCTATTACCAGCGTTCGTGACAGCTGCAGCTGTCTGCGAAACTAAGTTACCCGCTTGTGGACCTAAGTTACCCACTTGGCCAGCGCCTCCTAGCGCCGCCACCATCGAAGCGTCCTCGGAGTCGTCATATACGGCGACGACTCCCAAACATCTGCTGGATGCTTCGGTACCCTGGTAGCCCTTGCGGGTGCCCCGGGTCCTGCTAGAGGTGGGAACATGAATCACTAATGCTCTGTCGGACTTTGCGGGGCGGCTGGCACCGATTGCTTTGCCTCGCCAGTCGATCCATGACTCGTGCTTCTTGAGCCAGGGCATGTCCAGGATCATATCGTATGGATCCATGTCGAGAGCAGTAAACTGTTCGAGGCTGTCAAAGTCATCAAACTTGACGGCCAGATCCACTTGGACGTTGGGGACAGTGATGACCTTCCCGTCGGCCAGTTGCACTGACACCGTCCCGTTGCCCTTGCTTTCTTTCAAAGCGTCGGACAACTTGTTGGTATTACGAGCAACCGTCTGGCGGCGTGCAAAATTCTTCGACGCCCCAGAATCGAAAAAGATTCTAAAGTGGGAATCGTATCCCCATACACATTCGTGTACTACGAGCAGCCCCCCCCCCGCTGATCTTCACCGATTCGAGAGTGCGAAGACTCTCAGGGGCTAAGTCCCCATGGTATATGCCACCAGCACGCCCCTCACGAAGACTTAGTTCTTCCCCAGTAGGGCACCCTGCCCCTACTGGTCTCCGGCGTTTCCCTGTCCCCGGGATCCTGGCTTCTGCCAGTGACCCTTGAGGACGGGCTTGGGGAAAGACCGCCTGCAGTGTCTCTCCGCGGGACAGTCGCGCTTGAAGTGGCCCATCTTCCCGCAACCGAAGCAGCGGATGTCACGCTGTTCGGCGGACCCGAGTTCCATGGGAACTGGTCCGGTGGTGTTTGCTCGACTGGGACTCGACACAGAATTCCCTGGCCATGCTGAGACCGGCGTGCGCGCCTGGCGATGGCTGTATTCTTCTTAAAGAGCCACTTGAATCGTCTCTTCGAGGGTGTTTAACTGCACCCGGGACATCTGAGTGCGCGCCGGGTCCACCCGAAGACCGTCCATGAACACAGTCATCTTGACGTGTTCGTTGAGTGGGTTTCCCACTAGGGACGCCGTGAGCTCCCGTATCTCTTGGGCGTACTCGTACAGTTCGTGCTTTCCTTGCTTGGCATGAGAGGAAGCGCGAACGCTGCCGGGTACTCGTAATTCGCCGGAGAAACGCGGCTCGGAGCTGTTCACACAGCTGAGCCAGGATGTGGAACATCCAGGCGACTCCGCGTGTACACCCAACTCTTAGCACGACCGCTAACGTCTGGAGAAGTGCGAAAGCAACACGAATTGCTCGTTCGAGATCAGAGTCTCGTCCATCGCGAGCTCTACTTCTCGGACCCAGAAGTGAAGGCTCTCGCCTTCCTTCCCTTCATACGGCTTAACCTTCAGCCGTATTGGCTTCGGGTGTGGCGAATTTGCTTCCGCCGCTGGAGCCTGCAGGCACTGGATTGTACCCCATTACAGCGGGCGAGGAGACGCCGGAGCAGAGGGAAAAGATGGTGGCGCTCGTGAACTTGGCGATGATGGAGGAGGCGAACCACCGATTATGATCGGAGAGGTCACCCTCGGCGAAGGATTTGGCCGAGGAGGCGTCGGAGGCCGAGCAGGGCCAAGACCGCCCCAGTTGCCGTCGGAATCTTCAACATTGTCGTCGTCAGCTGTACTTGAATGTTCGGTAGGTGGCGGAACATCACTGCCACCACTTGTATCACCAGGAGAATCATCCACCGAAAGTTCGTCATCATCCAAGTCATCTCCACGATCATCACCACCATTGCCATCGTCATCGATCTCCATCGGAAAATCAATTGAAGAAACACTTGGTGCGGCAGCCGTTGGAATAGTCGGAGCCGGCTTTGAAGACTCGGAGGCTTGTGGAACAGCCTCAACAGGGGCAAGCCCTGCCGTAGAAACCGCTCCCGAGACTTCAACCGTCTTAGAAGTCGCAACAGACGACGAAAGCAACATTGCCTGATGGGACGGTGCTATCCGACTCGTCATCTTCGTCATCCGAGCCGAACATGAGTCGAAAATCCTCGGCCTTACGCAAGCCCTCTTCGGCAGCGCGTATGTCCGCTGGGGAAGGAGATATCGTCGACGCTGATGGCTTGACCACGTCGGGAGGACCTTGAGGCGAAGGCGCGTCAGAAAGTTCGGAGACGTCGTCGTGAGCCCCGGAGCCCATATCTTTACCCGAAGACTCGGTGATAGTATCCTGAGCCGAGGGAACCCCACTTGAACCAACGTCAACCAGTTCCACGTCACCCTGGTCACCGCTGAGGTCTACAACGGCGGGGTCGAGGATGACGCTGGTTTGCGAGGTGGCGACCATGAACGAGGAGATGACGGTACAGACTGGGACCGAGTCTTCGAATGATGCCGAGGCGACTTGCCCGGAGAACGAAGGCGAGTCTTTTGGCGTTTCTTCTGGCCGCTTGCTTCCAAGCCTTCGGAATAAACAGCGAACGACGTGTAGACTTGGGAGTTGAAGGGGCGGCAGGTGGCGCATCACCGAGACCAGCAGCTACTGGCCTTACCGTCGGGATGGGAGCCTTGTCTTCGTCGGAATCGTCCGACTCCTTGCCACCTGGTCGAAGACGCTTGTGGAGTTTTCCATGAGCCACTTGATGAGCAGCCTGCACTAGGGCTGCAGGAAGAGCTTGGGGATCATGCGAAGACGCGGCCGCAGACTTTATATGTGGAAAGACCACCACCATCTCCTGGTCCAAGTCCAGAGCTTCCAGATCCAGTTCACCCGCAGTGAGACCTGCCACAAAGGATTGTGAATGAACGTTACCTGCTGAACTCACGGTGGAAATAACAACATGAGGAACGTACCATCAACAGCCAGACGCAGGACCTCTGGATCCATCCCGGCTAGACTCACGTGTGTACGGAGAGTACGGCTTACTTGGAGGAGGTGGGTGTTGCGAGCTTGCTGATTCTCGAGGACCTTGAGCGTGTCGTTGTCGATGTGTTTGCCCTTGGAAAGCTAGACCAAGAGGATATGAAGTTGGCGAGTCTGCTCGGTGTTCGCGTCAATCGAAGACTTGTACACTTCGCGTTCGCGAGCCAGCTTCTTGTTCAAGGTGGCGATAAACGCGTCCCGCGCCTGGACCTGGCAGTGCAGACGCTTCAGGTCCTCTGAATGTTGCTCCATGGAAGACTGAACACTCGCGAGCATGGCATCATTCTTGGCGTTGGACTCGCGGAGAATCTTGACGTCCTTGCGAAGAGCTTCGACTTCGGCGGTTGCAGCCTTCAGGTACGCCTCCGCGTTCTCCCAAGCCATGATTTCGGGTGCCACCGAGCGTACGGCGGCAGCAGCCTCGGTATGGGCAGCACGCAACTGACGCTCCAGGCTAACAACTCGGTCGGGCAAGGCCGACAGCGCATCGGGAAGAGGCTGTACGGCGGCGAGGACCTCGTCAAAGCCCATTGCAGTCTCGAGGCGACGTTGAGTACGGACATCGCCGTGAAGAGGAGGCGCAACGTTGAGTTGCACTTGATGATGAGCCATCGTAGTCAAGTACGGAATAATCGATGTCATCATGTGATCAACCGACGCTTCCGTACTCTCAGCCAGCATGGCGCGCAACGAATCCTCGGTGAGTGGTGGAGGACCACCTGCAGGCGCAGGCGGATCAGCAGAAGCCATCCCCGTGGATACAGCGACGACAGGAAGTGCCGCAGGAGCTGCAGCAAGAAGTGAAGAGTTCGGGACAGGAAGCACCGGAGGTCCAGCCGACGACGTTGCTGTCGAAGGAAGTGAAGCAGGCTGAGGGTTGTTCGAAACCTCGGTGTCGCCCTCCTGAGAAACGAGACGAGTAATGCATGGTGATGAGCAAGGTACCGATGATTCAAGAAGAAGATGAGCTGACTTATCTCCAGCTGTTCACGTTCACGTCGTCGGCGAGGATTAAGAAGTTGGAACGCGTCATTCACGGCTCGATTCAGACTCTTGGACATCCTGTGACTAGATGGTGAATTGGAGAATGAAGAAATGTCACAACGGGCACCAGTACCGTGGCTTCCATTGCGACAGGGGCAGTTGTGGTGTAGTGATTTCTCCAGAGTTGCGGATAATCGCCCGTCGACAAAGTTGCGGCACCACCCAAGATGTTCCAGCGACGAGCCCTCGGTCACGTGATGTACGGTGACTCCAAGGTGCAAGCGACTCGACGGCGTCACTACCGAACTCTCAACGGATATTGGATACGGTCCAGATGTCACTCAATCCAGGCTGTCCTTATTATTAATAATGGACTGGCCGGATTCGCATTCAGCGGCCAAGAACTGACTATCTACTGTACGAACCCTCGGTGGCGGTTGGGATGAGTTCGCGGAAGACTCAGCGACCATTTGAAGGAACGTCCACTGTCTGGGACAGGGCGCGAGCCGTTAAAGATGCTCATGCGACGGTGCAGACGACGCTTGACGTGCAAGAAGATCCATAACGGATCATTGTTCACTTGATATTTGTATACGTGATTAGGACCTCTTATTAGGAATAAACACGAAAGTACAAACATAAATACAGAACAGAATTTCCACTCAAGCACACAGAGCAACGTCCGGCTTCAAGGTAAGCGTCTGGTCAAGCTTGTTTGAGTGTGTTATGCCTGTCGGTGATCTCGAAGCCCTGTAGCCATGGTTCATCCGGCAAGACCAAGAGACTGTGTGTTTTGGCCGATTACTATCGGGAAGGTTTTACGTGACGGCTTTTTGTTGCCTATTTGCTCGACTGGGAGTGCTTGTTTTGCATCCCTTTTATTCTTCCAACCGAGTGTTGAACACTCGGTGCCCTCGTAAAAGGCTTACCCGTGCCTGGTACCCCTCCGCTGTTGGGACCACGAGGATTCAAAACACCTGCTAGCTTTGCTCGTGCTAGAAGCGTGTTCTTATTTTACTGGTTGGCCTATATAAGTAGCTTACAAGGTCCAGTCTGTCCCGGTGCAAGGGCAGAACTGGGGTCTTCAGGTCCGCCGGAACGATTATTTACTATCCTAGTAGACGTATTGTTATGGGAACGTCCTAACTACATTTGTAGCTAGAGCTCACGTGGGAATTCCAACACCACACCGAGCACAACTTCAGGTCGGCTCGACCTGGTTGGAGCGCTGGTAGCTTCTAGGCTTGTCAAAATCACTTTGCTCAAGAAAATGTCCAAGTAGGCTGGTAAAAGGGTTATTTACATGTACTGCAGCGGGGCTGCCGTAGCTTTAGCGTCAGAGGAAGACGTTCGACATAAAGAGTCACTAATATTAAGTTCCTTATCCAAAGGAACTTACAGCCCACGACCAGGGCTCAAAGTTAATACCTTAACTTTTATGCTTCGAAACCAGTACTGTTTTCTTTACTACATGTATTATTGCGGCCCAGCCGCCTAGTGGTAATTGTATTTGTTTAACTATCAAGCACAGTTAAACCTAATTAAACGCATAACGTGTGGCTTTTAGCCAACGTACTGAGAGACCTTGTTAGCTCTACAACTTATGTACTGAACATTTGGTAACTCTCCGGGTACTTCGTACCCCTGTGTTCCACTCCAGGAAACCCCGTTACCGTATTCCTTATGTGATTGGCGACGCTCGGTCATTAGCGACAAATCCAGCAGCCAATCAAATTGATTTAAATTTCGTGTCGTCGCGCTGTATGTGCTTGGCGACCAATATAATTTTGAACATGTAAAATATTTTTTCTATGCAGGTATCTTTAACGCTGGCAGAAACTGGACCACCTCAAGAATTTGACTGCCGCCAATCACATAAGGAATACAGTCGTGCACCTCCAATTCGGCAGGGCGGACCATATCAACAGTGCCAGGGCAAAAGTGCACAACGTAAAGCAAAAAACAAACGCAAATCCAGTGCACGGATATTTGTTTTGTTAATTCAGTACAAAATTTACTTCTATCTTCTGTATAATCTTGGCGTCAGACGCGCGAATCGCGGGCGCGCAACAGCGCTTCCGGTCCGGTCGCGATAGGCATCCGGCAAGGCGGCAACGTCCGCCGACCGCTTAAGAATACTCTGGACGGTAGTGCGCTTTACTGCTTGGGGGGTCTTAAGGCGCTCCGTTGCCCAGCGAGCAAGTTCGGAGTGAGAGCATGCAGGATCTGACTTGTGCTTCGCACAAAGACTGCTTTTGTGCTAGAGTTGGGGACATGTAGGAGGAAGGGCGATGTCCCATTGTCTTTGGCGGTAAAAATCAAAGTGTGTGTTTGTATGAAGACGTCGGATCCAAAATTTAAAATCAGATCGATGCGGCGTGTCATTCCTCCGCGAGGAGGGAAACCCTGAGGTTAATTGCTAGGTGGTGATGGGCAAAGGTAATTGCGCATCCGATTCGCGTAAACATAAAATCTGGCAGGGTATCGACTGATACCGGTGCCGAATTGGAGGTGCACGACTGTACGGTACTTGTTCATTAGAAAACCCTCAAATAACGTTAGAAACTGCTCTCGTAACTTGCACAAAGAGCCTATTATAGTCATGGTGGCCACATTTCGTCGCTCGTGAATCGGCAGATGAAGGACGAGCCTCCGACTCCGAGACACAGCGTGCCCCGCCGGTTGTCTCGTCCGCGACGAGCTAGCGTGGACGATGAAATAATCGCGACGCCGACTGCAGTGCGTGCTGCTGCCCGAGCAGCTCTGAAAGAAGAGGAAGTCCGGCCAGCGGCGATAGAAACACCCCGCCAACCTGCCAAGCTTATTCCGAGGCCTCCACCCGTGCTGATGTCGCGAGACTCGAGCGCATCAGTAGCCAAGACATTCCTTACTGCTATAGTGCCGGGGAGGCGACGCTCACGACGACAAAAGGAAGTGCTGCGACCCCCGTCGCCACTAGACTCAGTGCAGCCGCCCAGCGACTATGTCGATACTGGTAGCATGTCCGAGCTACCAGCACCAGCCAACTACATGGGGATGCAGGCTATGCAGCAGTTTTGGGATATTTTCCACCGCCAAGAAACAGTCCACAACAACAAGGCTGTGCCTCCCACGGTGCCTTCTGTTGTACCACGTCCCAAGTCTGCGCGCACCAATTACCTCGCTGCCGTGCGTAACCTTCGATTGTGTCCGGAACCTCTGGGTATTGTACGGCGTCGAGTTGTGGACAAAACGGCCTCCTATGCAAATGGCAGTACAGTACAAGAAGTGAACCTCAGCAGCTATCGGATGGGAAATGCTTACGCAGAAGCGTTTGGAGAAGGTTTTTCGCTGCTGCCAGGTGTTGAATCGCTCAATCTTACGCATAACCGAATCGGAGACTTAGTCGCTTCCAGGCTAATCACAGCGGCCGCCGCAGCCGCAGGTGCCCAGGGCACGGCAGGGTTGCAACAACTCAACTTGTCGCACAATGCGTTGGCGACGGCTTCTTCGCGAGCGCTCTCTGAGTTAATGCGCCGTTCGCGTGCACTTACGTCGCTAAATCTATCGCATACAGGACTGCGTGACCGTCAAGTGCAGCAGCTTTGTGAGTCGCTCACTATGAACCAGACCGTCGTGCGCTTACACCTTTCCGAAAATCGCTTCGGGGCACCAGGGATGCTGGCCGTGGCGCGGTTTCTCGAGGAAAATTCACGCATTGAGGAGCTGTATCTGGCCTGGAATCAACTACGTGGGGTTGGTGCCCTGAGAATTGTAGAGGCACTCAAGTTCCATGCGTCTCTGCGTGTGTGTGACCTGTCGTGGAATGCTCTCAGCTCGTCAGGCCCCAACTTGGCTTCTGGAACTGGGAATTCGGCTATCCATAGCTCAGGTGGAGTGCTGCTACCACGAGCGGTGGTGGCAGCTCTCGCTGACTCGCTTGCGAACAACAAGGTGCTGGCACATCTGGATCTGTCCAGCAATCGATTCGATCTCGAGGACTGCAACCTACTGGCCAAGCAACTGGAGAAGAACCAGACACTCATCGGGTTGCACATGAGCGGCAACTGCGCGGTCATGGACTCGCGTGGATTTCTCATTCCAAAGACTCAAGCCGACGATGAAGAAGGTGGCGGATTAAGGAGACTTCGGGATCAACACAAACTCTACTCGGTGGCAGTCTTTGAAGAAGTGCATAGTGACGCTGGGCCGGGTGTGTTTCCAGCTCATCTGATGTCCATTGTCGATGCGTCGTGTTGGTATTGTGGACTGTGGGCTGAGCATCGCTTTACGTGGACTCCTACTGCTGGCCAAGGCCCATTTGCTGGGACTATCGATCGATTTGAGATAACTCCGTCCATGGAGGTTCGTTTACACTTATCCGTTGACGACTGGAGAGGTGTCGCCATGGAGCGACGAGAGAATGATGGAGATGAAGTGGCCTTTAGTGCGCTGCGTGTCATTCCTCCTGGTGCTACCTGTTATTTCTTCACAGCTGTCGACACAGCTGCTGGTCCGAACAGTAGTAACAATGTGAGCTTTCATTACGTCACCTCGCGTCCTAATCGGCCTGTTCAGCGTCAACACCGCTTGCCACCTGGCAAGTCTGGTACATGTAGCTTGGGTGCGAGTGAAGCAGGCGAGGCCACAGGAGCAACGCAAGGAGGCGTGTTTGGTACTTTGGAGCGTTTGAACGTCATTCGTCTCAGCGAACGAGGAGGGCGAGATCCCTGCAACACTCTTGTTCCGCGCAGCTCAGGAAAGAACAACGGAAGACGAGGGAAATGGGACATCAACAAGAGTGTGTTTGCACGGCGTAAGCGCGAGTCTGAATGTCGGAGTTTCGTGGATACTGACGTATTTATCGCGAAAGCCTGTGCTGCAGACTGGAAACAGTGCAAAATTGATCGATTCGTGAAGGATTCTTCACGGAGACGCGAAGTGGAAGTTAGCGTTACCCGTTGGTATCGCACAGTTTGCAACGCCTACCGACGTTACTGTGGTCACAACGTGTTGATGAACTTGGCGCCTTTGGGATCGCTAACGTCAGCAGCAGCCATTCAACTGCAGAATGATATAACCTGTATACCTTGGTCAGGCTACACCGAGTTTCTTTCGGAAGCTAAAATACTGGATGAAACATCAGAGTACTGCTCGTTACCCGACCTGGAGAATGTGTTTGTGGCTGCAAACCTCGAGCTCACCCAGGAAGCCAAGGAAAAAGACAACCCGGACCGCAGTCTTACGAGGTTTGAGTTCTTGGAATGTATTATCCGAATCGCCACGAACAAATACTTTAGAAGTGCGTACCCCCTCCAACCTGTTGTTGTTGCGGTGACTCGAATACAGTACTTACTCGGATGCTGTTCTTGTGGCAGCCAATGTGTGTGATACGCCCGCCAAAGCCGTAGACAAGCTGGTGCAGGAAAATATACAGCCCGTGACCCCAGATGACGCAAACGAATTTCGTTCTCGCTTCCTCTACACAGAAGAGGTTAGCGATGCGTTTACGGAGCACATTACTCTGGTATGTCACTATACGGCTCTCGTCGGCCCCGCACACGGAATTTGACGTTGTTTATGTGCCGTAGCTACAAGAGTTATACGATGCTAACATGGGCAAATACTGCAAGCCAGGTGAAAAGAAAGGAATGCATCTGGTCGAATTCCTCCTTCTCTTGTAAGCTATGAGTTCATGAGCCTTTTTTTTCACGAGCATTATCGACAACTTTTTGTCTCTTGTTCTGTCCTTCGTTTTTGCAGAGAGAAGTACCAGGTTTTCTCCGACTCGTTCCGTGTGCGTGATATAAAGGATCCGTTCTTGGCGTGCAAATTGATGGTGCTGGATGAAATGACCACTGTAGGCCACAAGAAGCTTTTCCTCACCGACTTCATGGAGATCATCTTACGCGTCAGTGTCGTACGCTACCCACCTCGGACTCTTACGGTGGATGAAGTTGTACGCAGCTTACACAAGCTGCTGGTCAACCACTTTTACAAACACGACGCTCTGGTGGGCCAATTCTGTGAAGCGATCGACCAGGCTCTCGTCGAAGATCGTCTTGAGGCCTTTGCAAATGCTATCAACTCGCAGCGAAATCATTTACAAGCTCCTGCGTCATCAAACACTCGGAATCGCGGGGCGGGGCGCTCAGCAGGACCCGTGCAGAGGGCAATTATCGCCGAGGAGAGTGCGTCAGATACGGATGAGGACAGCGAATCAGAAGGCACATCGGGTGTGATAATCATTTGAAATCACAAAGCTCAACCGAGCAAACGATGCCACTGTCGGACACGAAGAGCTTTTATCAATAGAGCAGCACTTAGGTGGAGACTATTTCTTAAAGTTTTGAGGTCTTTTGTGCTACCAGTGCCTGTAAAACAGCACCTATGTCGTATACCCCCCTTTTTTTCAGAATCGGGTACTCTCGGGCTGTTTAGTGAGTAGACCTTGACTCGGGTGACAGGCAGACCGTTTGGGCTAAAAAGGAGGTGCTCTTAACCCAATTAACGCGGGATTCTGTATTCGACAGATTAAGTGATATTGCAGGTGTAAATATTCCGAGAGCTTATACGCGGGGAGGATGACGTAAATTCCCCGCATATACAGTTTTGTATGGCTTTGAGTGGGGGCTTTATCACTGAGGATCAGCGCTGGTGAGATAGACGGGCATCCATAGAAAATACAGTATAAGCGGTGAAGAGGTATGAAAATTCAGTTCCCAACCATTTATCCCCCCACCTAACTGCCACGAAAGCGATGGACGTGTGGATACGAAGAAGTTCAAGAATCTGTGGAGTCAGCTCGCAAAGGACGGCTGGAAGGCAAGGCCGCCGACGGGGCTGAACGTCGGGCACACGTACGTAAAGCCTGGTGTAAAGGGCAAGCTTCGCAAGGATCGCGTCAATGCGGACTATTTTTGTGGTACGATGATCGGTATATTCTATTGGTAAATTGTGTACTAAATGTGCATGATTTCTAGGGACGAAAAGCCTATGGTAGTACGCATGTCGTTTCGGTTTAGTAGAACCAGCCGTCAACGAGTTTCCAGTACCCGTTGGACGGCCGCCAATAGAGAAACAAGCGGCGTACACAGCAGCGCAGCGGCAAATACCGACGGCAGCACCAGAACGCGACGAACATTCAGATCTAGGTGGTCAATCTGGCGGTGTTACTCCTGCGGCTGCAGCGCAAGGGTCTGACGGTGTCACTCCTGTGGCTACAGAGCAAGGTGGTGAGCATGGCGGTATTTCTCCTGTGGCTACAGAACAATGTCATCGGTCTGGTCGCAGTTCTCCGTCTGGTACAGAACAAGCGAGACGAGCAGATCACAGTAACAGCTCTCGTACGGAAGCGATCGCTTCGGATGATGATTCCATAATCGATGTCAGCGAGGAGGCCAAGACGGACGATGGGCCAGACGATCTGACAGCCTTTGATCGTGATAACTTCATGGATGCTATGCGTGCAGAGAATCTATTCCCCCCTCCTGCCCTGGACGATATCAACGTTGGGAGCGAAGCCTTCTCAGTTAGTGATGATTCCGACGATCAAGATTCTGCTTTCTGCGACTTTGATCCTGATCTGGAGGAATTCATGGACGAAATCGAATCTGATTCCGACTTTGAAGACGAAGGTGAAGCTTTTCAGCAAGACGACGACGAAATGAAAGGGATCGAGTGGGAAGTCTTCAATCAAGATCATTGCGGTACGTCTGTCGTCTACAGAATACGAGTTTCCAAAAAGTAACTTATTCTGTATGGATATGGCAATAGCTGATTTGAAGTTGAACGAGGCGACTTTATACAGTGGAAGGTGGGGCACCAAATCTGCCGCAGCATTTGCAGAATCACCGATTGGATCGTTTTTCTACTTCTTACCCAAGAAGTTGTGGACAAGCATTGCCGCAGAGAGTGAGGCCTACCGCCAACGGTCCATTCCAGCCATTGCCCAGAAAATAAGATAACTGCAGCTCACCGCACAGGCAAACGACCCCAACAAGCGTGTCGAAGACCTGAGGGACATTGTCGACAGACTCAAGAGGCAGAAGCCCATCAGAGAGTACGAAATTGTACACGTCATCGGTCTGCTAGTGGCTCGGACAGTTTGTGGTCACACATATGGCCTCGAAAAGCATTGAACGGTTGGGGAAGATGGAGCTGTCCCACGGGGGACCTTTGGGAAGTACATGACACGACACCGATTCAGGATGATAACAAGATTTCTCCACTTTACTAGCGACCAGGGCCAGACGGCTGACAAGGCATTCAAAGTTCGCCCTATCTTGCAAGTGATAGAGAAGACTTTTCGTCGGGGTTATCGTCTTGGCCCCGTGGTCAGCTTTGATGAAGACACAATCCCGAATCAAAGTCAGTACAACCCGATCCGTGTGTATAACAAGGATAAACCCCATAAGTATGGGACCAAGTGCTACATGACGTGCTGCGCCGAGACGGGTTACTGCGCAAGGTGATCTAATATTTCTGCATACGACAGAATAACGAATGCTGTAGGCAATCTAGTTCTGTATAGCTGCAGCATCAAGCAACGAACTACAACCGTAATGGTATTCTGTATGATGCAGAGTTGAAGTTTATCTAGGAGCTAAACCAGACAAGAAGAAGAAGCAAGGCTAGTCACAGAGAGCCGTCATCAGCAATATCACAAAAACGTTTGACGGACAGGCGAGGCAGAGATTGATTGTAGCGGATAAATTCTACAGCTCGCCTGCGTTGGCACTCGCGCTGCTGACTTTGCGGTTCAACTACGTCGGTACTCAGCGTTCGGACAGACTTGGGTGGCCGTCAGATCTCATGTTCCCACAGAAGAAAAGGTCGCAGTACATGTCGAGGTAGACGTACAGGATAGCGCAATGCAGACAGTACCCAGCACTTGTTGCCACGGCCTGGATGGAAGCCAGACCTGTGCATCTGATCGCCACGGGGTGCTCCACCACGCAGACCCACGTGACGAGGAAGGACAAGAAGACAGGAGCTCTCACACAGGTTCCGTGCCCGCAACTTATCGCAGACTACCATTCTGGAATGGGTGGCGTGAACACTCACGACCAGATCCACCTTCAACGGTATTCGATACAGCGTTGCGTGGCATTCAAGAACTACTACCGCCAACGATTTCTCGCCTTCATAGATATGGCACTCGTCAATGGCTTCATTCTTCACAAGATGGTAATGAAGCGGAAAGGTAAGCGTGCGCCCACGTATGCGGAGTACATGCGGCAGCTTCACGTGGAGTTACTTGCAGTTACGGCTATAAGCTTCCGTACCAACCAACACGCAGAAGATCTGGCGAGTGTGCCGAACGGAAATCTTGACCACGTGCTGCGCGCACTGATGAACTATACAAGGCTAAATTCGGCAAGAGCAAAGGGAAGAGCAAAAATCGACAGCATCTCTGCAAAGTATGCTCGGCGCAGAGCCCACCCAAGGTGAAAAGGTTCGAGAGCAGGTTGTACTGTCGTGAATGCTCGGAGGCTCTTGAAGAATATATTCTTTTGTGTAACACGATTCGGCGCTCGGAAACGGGGAATGCATTGACGTGCAGCCAAATATGGCACTGATCGTGGGGTAGTGGGGCTGCTACTCCGGCACATATGCGGGGGCGAATTCGCCTACGGTAGCGAAAGCTGGAGGAACTTAATGAGGAAGACAGCGATAACGAGTAGCATCTGCACTAATAGCAAACCTGGTGTGGTGTTGGAAGAATGAGGTCTGACACACGCCAACTTCTTCCTCTCTTCTTGCGCTCACTAAATTTCGACCCGGTTCCCTCCTACTACTTCCTGCTAAGTCTAGAACTGGTCGAAAATTTGAGCGCGCTCCATCACCTCGTGCTCACCACCACTAAAGCCACGGCGACGCCGTGACGCATTTGGAGAACTCTGATCACTTTGAGCAGGAGATCAACACAGAGATGGTTGCGCATCGCGCCATATGCAAACTTGCCCAATTGCGAGCGTAAGATTTTCCACGTTGTGGATACATTGTAGATACTTTGTTCACATGCGTAGCATTTTTGCGTCTGCTCGCAGCGTCTATCACGTCAAGGGATAAATTGTTGCGATCTTCCAACCATAGTTTAACCAAGTAATTCCCTTGTTCTGTCTAATACAAATTATTTCCCCGCGTTAATTGAGTTATGTAAATGTAAAGTTTGTTTGTTTCTGTTGTTTTCTCTTCTTTGCTGAACGGAGAAAATGTACGACTGACTGGCGAAAGTGTTCGTCGGAACACCTTCATATATTAATAGATGACACGACGCCGCTGCAGCTATGTAACGGGGTACGTATTTCCAAGTGTACCCCTAGCTACATGAAGTATGACACGTCACACTTCGGGATGTCTGGTACATGGTACCAGGGTCGTCCGAGGTCAACCATTGGCTAATTACATTGCTTACATGGTACCAGGGTCGTCCGAGGTCAACCATTGGCTAATTACATTGCTTTTCTATAGGTGAGTTTTAGTTTGTTTATTTAACTCAAGCTTAGCCTACCTATAAATATATTCAGCTTACAACTTACCTTAAATTGGTCACTTCGCTCCCTTAGGCAAAAGGGACATGTGAACTGCCGTTCACTGATGGTTTGTATACTCTCGGAAGCCAACTTCCTCTGGCGCAAGGTGCTGTGTGACCCGTCACACTTGGTAGCACTTGTAGTCAATCCACGCCAACGCGGGTAGACTACCTGAACCTCCCTGAAGTTCTTCGCCATGGATAGGAACGACTTCTCCCATCTGAACGACTCACAGTTCGAGTCGGTTCGGAAGATGGCTGGCATCTTCGGGATGTAAGCCCTGCAGAGCCTGGTGGTGTCAATGCCGGCCGAGCAGCTCGAGCGTGTCAATGCGTTTGGCGCTTCCGAGCAGGGGCTCATCGCACATGTGCGGGAGAGTGCCCCGGGTTACATAAAGAGTGACCCGTCACTCTTGTGGACACCTGGTACACGGTACCAGGTGCTCTCGGAGCCAGTCAGAGCATGACTACATAGCTCCACTATAGGTAACCTCTAGTTCGTATGAAACCCAAGATAACCTTACTTATAAATACATCAGTCTTAAATCTACTCTTCTAAGTAGCAAACCGTTCCCTTTGAGGCCGGGAACACGTGGACTAACGTTCACTCGGGTAGTTAATACCCTTAAGCACTTCCTCTGTGCAAGGTGCTGTGTGACCCCATCACACTTGGTAGCACTCGTAGTCAATCCAGCACCACCGCGGGTAGATTGAACTACCTGAACCCTCTGTGCGCTCAGCGTTTGAGCCACGATGGACCGAAGCGAGTTTCCTCGCTTGAACGACTCACAGTACGAGTCTGTTCAGAAGATGGGAGGCATCTCTGGACAAGATGTCCTTCGCAGCTTGGCGGCGGCGACGCCTGCCGAGCAACAAGAACGCGTGACTGCATTTGGGACATACGAGCGTGGTCTCATCGCTCACGCCCGCGGATGTTTGGAGGCCTCGATGGCCGCTCCCCAGGCTACCAGGCGTAAGCCGGTATGGCTGAAGGCCCCCGCATTCGAGGGAAAGGGAGGAGAGAACCTTCACTTCTGGGTCCGTGAGGTGGAGATCGCCATGAAGGCGGGTCTCATCTCGGACGAGCCAGTTCGGGTGGCGTTTGCCCTGTCCAATCTTTTTGGACGTGCCAAGCACTGTTCATACACCAGGGAGACGTCTTCTCCTGGATGTTTTGCGTCCTGGGCTCAGCTGTGTGAGCAGCTTCGAGCCGCGTTCCTACCGGCGAACAATGTGTTCCGCCAGCGCTCACACTTTCTCGCGTGTAAGCAAAGTAAACGTGAGCTGCAGGAGTACACGCAAGCGATGCGCACGTTGGTGGCATCTCTGGCAGGGAATCCTCTGCCTGAAGACGTCAAGACAACAGTCTTCATGGATGACCTGAAGGTCGGTCCTACTCGCACCCAGCTATTCCGGGTGCAAGCGACAACTATGGAGGAGGCGATTCGAATCGCCCTCCAAGAAAAGTACAGCCACAAACAGGCTGGTACTCCTCGGGAATAGGAATATCGCCACGATGAGAATGGCGTTCCTCGGGAGGCGGAGCATCGCAGCAATGACGCTGTTGCTCCTGCTGTCGCGCAGCCCGTTGATACTGGTGCGTACAGCGAGCCCGAACCCATGGACTATAGCTCAGCCGAGAGCTTGGTCCGCTGCTACGGATGCGGCGGACATGGACACTACCAGCGTGTGTGGCCCTCGCCAGTCCTCGGGAAGAAGACAGCCCGTGGACCCCAGGTCCGGTGGCGCAGGCCACGGCCAGGTAAACGAAGACTCCCCGGCCACCAGTGGAGGCAGTATGCCCTACTGAAGAGCGCTAAGCCTTCGTGATGGGTGTGCAGGTTGTGCGCACCACGGGACTTAGCCCAGAGAGACGTGGTTCTCTCAAACCGGTGAAGGGAAGCGATGGGCTGCTGGTAGTACATTCGGTGTACGGGGGTACGGTATTTCTTGAACGTTTGATGAGTTGTGGGGCGTTGATACGCCACCAGAACATCGCTTGGCATAGCGACACCCGACTGCACTCTATGTCAGAGTGGCGGTCGTGGGCTGGTCCTTGGTGGACTAGCCTTTGGTACGGTGAAGGAGGTACCAATGGTCCTCAACGGACCTGAACGTTTGAACTCGATGAACTCGTGCACCGCGGTGTGTCGCTTGAAGCGATGTCGGCCTGAACAAGGTTCAGACCCGACTTGCGGCGGCTGACGTGACGTGCCACTTCGTTACCCACGTCGTGATGTCTCGTTGACGACATCAGAGGCACTCGAGACCTCGTGTGGCACTGTGTTACCCACGCAGGAAGCATGATCAATGCCTTCCTATTCAGTTATAGTCTGGGCGACTGCGTGTGCTACTGTGTTACCTACACAGAAAGCGCATTCAGCGCTTTCCTCTTCAGCTAAGGTCTGGGCGACCATGTGGCTCTAAGCTACCCACCTGGCTAGCGCTTAAAGGCATAACCACTGTCGTAGCCCGTACGACACGACGACCTTCGGCGTTGGACGCTGCTGGTATAGCAGGTCCACACGCCGGGAAAAAGACCCATGCCCGTGGCATTGCCACAGCGAAGCATGGTCTTGCTGTACGCAGAGCTGTCGGCGCGCTGACAGCTCCGTGACGCTTCTGCGTCCTGGTGGTCTGTATCAGACGCCCCAGTCATGACGGAGGTGGGAACATGACTCACCAATGCTCCGCCATAGATCTGGACTGGTAGGCCCTTCTCAGCCTTGCCACACCAAAGTCCGGGCGGTGTCTTATGTTAGGCACAGCCATTTTGTTCATGGTGAGAAATGCGAGCGACGTTTGGTTCGGGACTCTTTGCACGTAAAACCGTCACTCTTTATGCATAAGACATTCACCTTTTCCTCCTAACCCACACCCTTCCTGTGGATTCTACTTCTCTTTCTTCCCAATATGACCAGCTCACATCAGTGATCCTCCTCCTCCCGACCCACACCCTTCCTGTGGGTCCTTCTTCATCCTCCCATCGACATGACCGACTCACACCCATGGATCCTCTCCCTACTCTTCTTCATGAGACTGCATCACGCCGAATCTGTTCCGATTCGTACGATCCCGCAAGAAATCATAGAGTAATGCTCCACAGTTCAGATCTGCCTCGTCTACCCAACTGGACTCGTTATATCCACGCCAATACATCAGAAATTCACGGTAAATCCGTCCATATCTAGTTCGCTTTCCTGACCTCATGTCGGAGATCCTCTTGACTTCAAACTCGTCAACTTCGAGATCTACGTTCCAAACATCCTCCGGTAGGAGGGCCTCGTCGAAATCCACTCGGTCGGATTCATCCACCGAAAGATGGATCTCAGGCCTGTCCGGATATTCTCTGACCAGCTTCAGCTTGGATACGTGTACCACGGGGAACAAGCGATATTCGGTACCTGCCGTTTCCAACTTCACCGCATGTTCCTCTAAGTTCTCACTTACTCGGAACGGTCCGTGCCAGAGATGGGCCAGTTTACGGGCATATCCTTTTTTCATTCGATCTAAGTACAGCCACACCTGCGATCCAACTTGAATTTGATGTGACGAGCGTCTTCGTTGTGTCGATCCGCTCGGTCCTGTATCGCACTTCGTAGTCGTTCGCTCACTTGGGATCTGGCTTGCTGGTAGTATTTCTGGACTTATTATCGCCATCGTCTTGGATCTCGGTTTCTCCTCTTGGTGCTACATACCGGAATGGCCGCTTCTAGGGTTGATTTAAGATCTCACCCATGTACCAAGTAAAATGGAGTATCGCCCCGGATCCTGTCTTGGGCGGTGTTCATCGCGAAGGAGAGTCGTTCTGCGTACTCATCCTAATCCCTCTGATCCAAATCCTGGACATACATCTTGAGTGCCCTCGTGATCGTCTGCACCATGTGTTCGGCCGATTCATTGGCTTGGGGACGATATGCCATGGTTGCCCGCTGTCTCTGCCCCAGGATCTGGTTGAAGGCTCGAAAAATCACACACATATAGCCTGGCTCCCGATCATGCCGACTCATCTCACTAGCTCCAAATCTCCGAAAAACACACTCCTCGTACGATGCGGCGATGGTCTGTACCGTTCTGGACGCTCTAGCTTTGGCTATCACGTATCCAGTAAACAGAGCCGCCCAGATCAACAACTCCGTGTTTCCTTTGAATGACTTGTGTAGCGAGGGGATGTGATCCATGGCTATGATTTGGAACGGGTAAGTCGCTTGGATATTCCCTGGAGACTCCCCTTCGATTGTGGGCCTGATCTTGCCTGTCTCACAATCCACGCATTCACCGACGTATCGCTGCACACTCTTGAATAGTCCCCTCCAGTGGAAACATTCCCGGACCTATCCGCTGGTAGGTCCGACCAATTCCCTGATGTCCACCTTCTAAACTAGCGTGATAGTGATGTAGGACATCCTGTTGCAAGGTTTCCGGCATCACCAATCTCATCAAACGTCTCGATCCCCTCTGACTCGTTTCGTAGGAGGGTAATAGAAAAGCAAATCGTTCAGATCCACTGCATAATCCGTAGCGATAATACTGTAGGATTTGGCATCTTCCCGGCAGAGGTCTCGTACGTCCCCATCAGATACTTCTTTAGTCCCAAGATCCACACTTCTTCGTTTTGTGCTATGAGAATCCGCTCAATACGGACTCCCTTCACAAATGCTTCATCGATTATCTGGGGGCTGGATCCAATCCTTCCTCTGGATCTAATGACAGCCATTACCTGGACCGTCCACTTCACGGATCCAACCACCACCACTTCGTCTAGTCGGTTTAATGTGACGAGATCCTGACGCTCGACCTCTCTCTCCACCTCAACACCACATTAATTTCGTAAAGCGGCACTTGTCAAGCTGTCCGCACTGGCATTCCAATCTCGCTTGACATGTACCGGCTCGTGATCCATCCAACCACGTAAGTGGACCATCACCTTCTGCCGTAACAGCGTCAGTGCCGGGGCATTGCAGTCAATTTCGCCTCGCACCTGTCTGATCACCAAATTCGAATCTTCCCATGTCACCAGCCTTTTCGGATCCTCTTCCTTTAGTAGATCCAAACCCAGCAGGAGTCCGTTGTATTCCGCCTCCTTTGGCGGTGAGGCCCTTCTGCGTAAGTGGATCTGGCCCCAATCACTTCCCACCCGGGCAGTTTTCACAGAAATTGCGCTGTATGCTCCTCCTCTGCGTCGCACGCGAGCAGATCCATCGAAACTCAGGATTTACAGATCTTCATCCACTTGTACCGTCGCGATCGGGATCTGGATCCGGCGTTTGGGCTCTTTCTTAGGAGCGATCCTAGTCAGTCCATCTTTGCGCTGGGCGTGATGCTCGCGGCCAAAACTCCCAGGATCTCGTCTTCTCCTTCGAACATTTTACGATCTCCAGTGTCCATGGTGAAGTAGGGCTGTCCATTGTCCCAGACGTCCTTTGTAGACCGGCCGACTTGAACAACCACGCGAGCGTAGAGTGTCGAGTCACGATCCGGATGGATCTCCTCACCAGCAGGTTGTAATTGAGATCCAACACCCGCAGGAGTGCGAGTATCGCCTTCTTCCACCTCCGTAATTCAACTTCATTCGGCTTGAGCGTTCGGCTGACGAAGATGACCGGATGGCAGATCCCCTCATGTTCTTGTACCAAAGCTGCTGAGACCGCCCAATCACTAGCATAGACTATCACTGTAGGTTGAAGTTCTGGATCGAAATGGCGGAGGATGGGCGTCGTCGCGATTCTATCCCTTAGCTCCACGAACGCGTGGTGAGCTCGGATCCACCGAGGCTCCTCCTTTTCCGAGCTCCCCTCCGTCAACTCTGTCCAGATTGGATCCTCTCCCCGTTGGTCCCGGGATGGATCTAGTTCCTGTTTTAGGTCGTCTTCCGGCGTACTATGTGGATCTCCTCGTGGATCTGGGATCTCTAGGGCCAGAGCTTGTTGGATCTTGATCCGGACAGCCGAAGTGGTCATCGCAGCAAAATCCACCTCTCTTAATTTATAGAGTACTGCAGCGAAGAGTGCGTAATCCTCAATAAACCCGACTGTAATAATTCAAACTGTCCCAAGAAGGATTGCATCGCCCGTAACGACTGTGGGAAGGACAAGTCTGCCAACGAAGACAGGTCCTTAGGATTCGCCTCCAACCCCTCCTTGGAGACTCGATGACGTAAGTAATCCACCTTGCGCATCCCCCTATAGCTCTTCACCACGCGGATAGAGAGATCCCACTTAGTACACGGCTCCAGTAGGGATGCCACTCTCTCGCACAGCTGATCCCACGATTCCGCCGGGATCATAATGTTGTCGATATAGGATCTGCGCCCTAACACAGATGGGGTTCCCAGATCCTCCGGCTCTCCTGCTTCGAATGGATCCACTTCCGTATGAGCTTCTCCGGATCCACCCCTTTCGGGTTCCGGTATTCGGGTAAATCCGCATAGAGCATTATCGATCAGGCGTTGGTAGATCTGGGTCGCATTCTTTAATACAAACGGCATCTGGTTTCATTTGAACAGTCCGATCGGTGTGATAAATGCGGATATTGCGCGAGCTCGATCCGTCATAGTCACCACCCAGAAACCACTGGCCATGTCAAGAGAACAGTACCAGAGTACTTTATCCAAATCTTCCAATAGCTCACTGATTAGAGGCATTGGATACACCATCAATCGGGTCAGGCCGTTAACTAGCCGGTAATCAATGCACAGACGTATATCCACTCCGTTCTTCTTGATGATGATTACCACCGGAGATGCCCACGGGGACGTTGAGAAACTGATGAGTTTGGCTTGTAGCAGACCCTTAATCAGATCCGATAGTTTTTCTCGGAACTGAGGTGCCACCTTCCACACCCTTTGAGCGATCGGCTTCGCGTCACCGACATCGATGTCGCATTTGACTCCGCGGGCAGCGGGCGGTAATGCATTATCTTTGCCAATCAGCAGATGTCGGCTTTCCCAGGTCTTCTGACGTAACCGATCCACTTCAGTGGGTTCGTTCGCTCCTGGATCCACTTGGATGTCGTCAATCGTGACCTCCTCTGTGGTCAGGGGTACTTCCGGGATCACCGCCATTCCTTCTCCGAGATCCTCGGCGTGTAGATCCCTACCTTCATGGTAACAGACTCAACAGCGTAAGCGTAAGCGATCCAAGGGTGTTGCAGGCAAGAAGCAACGTACAAACTGCGCAAACTGCCAAGGAGAAGGACACTGGTACGCGGAGTGTACGGCTCTCACTGGCCAGCAACTGAAGCCAGCGCTTGCGAGAAAACTGCAAGAGAG
>NW_003303567.1:155975-156917 GCF_000142945.1 Phytophthora infestans T30-4 | reverse complement strand
CGGGCTCTGCCGAACCAAACACGGCGGAGCCTCGGAAGTGCTCTAACTTGGTTAGTCGGAACCGAGTGGAAGCGATCCACCCGTCTGTCCCGGAAGGGCCGAACCGCGAGGGGACCACCCTCTGCGCAGGCCATACAACGGCCGACCTAGCTCGGCGATTTGTTGTGGTTTGTGTAAGGAATCCACATCTGACGGTATTACGTGTTGCTACTACACCACAACTGGTGCCGCGACCCCAAGAAACAGGAGTGTGTGCTTGTTTTTATAGGTGCCAGCTAGCCAAGTTAGGTGGAAGAGAAGAGAAAGAGAAGAGTGAAGATGGTCAAGCGATCAGTAGCTCCGAGCGACGGAAGCCTCGCGACGGCTGGAGGATCGCCTCTCGCGGGGTCGGACCCGGCGGATCAACGACTCATCGCCTTGACGATAGAGGTAAGACAAACCGTACAGTTCGACGAGGATGGTCAAGACCAGGAGAGCGAGAACGGAGATGCAAGTGAAGAAGAGTATGAAGAGAAGGCCCGAGACCGCTGAGCTCGGGAGAAACGAAGACTACCACCGAGCTACTTAGCGAGGTGGAAGAGTTGACGCTGCAGGTGGGACGCATGAGAGCCCCACGTCCTGTCGAGCGCAACTTATCCGCCGAGCTCGACGAAGGTGCGGACAATGATGATGAAGAAGAAGAACATGGCGTTGCTCAAGGGGACCGTCCGCCCCTTATTCCGAAAGCGACGAGGAACGCCGATACGCCGAGCGCCAATAAAGTGTTGGCTCGACTTGGCGAAGCGATGAGGACGAGATCGGAGTGGATGATGATGCTCGCGCCTGTGACGATGGCGCAGGCGAAGTGGCCGATGTTGGGTCCCGAGCTAACTCAACCGGTGCGTGCAGCCAACATCAATCAGTTGGTGGAAGAAACTGTGTTCTCAGAAGCAATGTGTAGAA
>NW_003303567.1:138598-140804 GCF_000142945.1 Phytophthora infestans T30-4 | reverse complement strand
ACACGTTTGGCTTTCCCTTTTCCGGATCCAGCTCCTTCCGGCGTAGGGCCGGGGACAAGCTGGCTGGGGAACGGTAGGCACCGTCACCGAAGGCAGCAGTGGATCCCGACTGTGACGAGCCGGACTGGGCCGTGGATACGACTATCCCCGTCGTAGAAGGCGAAATCGCCGCGGAACCGGCCGAAGCGACTGCGCTGGGACGACGGCGCGATAGTGGATCCAGGGCTTGGGCGTAGAGCCCGTCTTGGGTGTAACTGCGGATCCAGTCTTAGACGCCTTGGATCCGGCCATACGCCGATCCCGACTTTGAGACTGCGACGGATCCAGTCATGGATGCCTTGGATCCGGCCTTGGATGCCGATCCCGACTTGGATGCCGCGGATCCAGCCTTGGCAGACGACCCGGATTTGGATGATTTGGATCTCGGCTGAGATGCAACAGCGGATCCAGTCTTGGGCCCAGATCCAGATGTTGACGTGACAGCAGTGGATCCAGCCTTGGATCCCGCACCCGTCCTGGACGTAGCTATGGATCCGGCTTTAGATGTGGCAATGGATCCAGACTTGGATCCGGCACCAAACTTCGAAGGGGAGGCGGAAGGCTTGGACGTGGATGTGGATCCCGCCTGGGAGACTGTCTTGGAGGCCGAACTGGTTTTAAGCTTGGCCTTGGGAGAAACTCGGGCATGCTTGTGGGGACGGGGGGATCCAGTGCTAGGAGCAGGGGATGCACTACGCGGTCGTTTCGAAGCCGACGGATCTGCCCCACTTACAGATGGTAGAGAAACAGAGACGCTAGCAGCGGGAGAGGATCCAGACAGGGGTGGAAGGGGACCTGAGATAGCAGCGGTCACCAGAGCCAGTCGTCTGCGCGCCAAGCCCGCTCCGATAAGCCGCGATCGCGCTTTAGAACTAGCTGCTGGTGCTGAGCATGAGCAGCGGCGAGCTGATCCCGGCGTTTTGTTGCAGTCGCCTCGGCATCCTTCAATTTGTCACCTGGATCGACAGAACAAGTGAATATGGGGTTACTAGTGTTATTAATTCTTATATTAAGTTTTATTGCAGGAGACAAAAGAAAATTTACGTACTCGTGCGGCGGAGCTTGGATTCTAGCTCCGTTTGCGTTTGCTTGGCATCCGCCCACTCGGTAGCCGCCTTGTCACGCTGAAGTTCGGTGTCCGCCAGCTTCGCCTGGATCTCGTCGCACATTTGAGTCACGCGCACGAATTCTTCAAGCGCGTAATCTCGCCCAGCAGAGGCTTTCTCGAGTGACTCCTTGGTATCTTTCCGTTCCTCAGAAAGACGAGCCAGAGCCACATCCGGCGACGAGGGGTGTGGAGTCGGCGCGGGGGGCCCTCCACGCGCCGACCCTAATGTAGATCCGCCATGGGGTGATCTTACATAGTCATTAGTCACCACTTCTTGAGTCAGGCGCAACTCGTTGCGGAGCCGATCTAATCTCTCGTCCGCGGCCGCACTAGCAGTTTGGGAATCCTCCAGTCCCGCTCGAGGTCATAGATCCGGGATTGGAGCTGGTGGATCTCGGATCCGGCAAGCGCGATTTCCCCAAGGAGGTGGTCGTTGTCGTCCCGCATGCCATCTCGCTGACGGGAGGCGCGTTCCAGCCGTCCGGTCAGGTCGCGGATCTCGACCGCTTGATCAGCCGACAAGAGTCGCAGGTCCTGCGAACGAGAAGCCGTACGGTGCTCCTACCTTTGGATCTCCATAGCCTGGTCATGGACCTGGGCTCGCAAGGTTTGGACTTGGGTGGCGTGCGAAGATGCAGCTTGGGTTCGAGCATCTTGGGCCGGCTGGAGCTCCGCCGTCAAGGCTTGCACCCGATCGGAAAGAACCTGGGCTAGAGCCCGCAGATCGGTCGGTGACATTGAGAAAGGGCTGACCGAAGGAGTGGTGGATTGAGCCTTGCCCGGCGATTTGCTGGTACGCTTGGTAAGAGACATGTATCACGTAGAGGAGGAAGCGGTTGTGGATGCTGGTAGTGCACGTCGTGAACGCTGTTGTGCAGCGCCGACCACGTACAGGAGGCGATTGTGGTGAAGTGCTTTCTCAGAAATAAGAGAGTGGGCCTAGCAAGGGGTCACTATCCTGAATCAGTGACAATTGCAAGTGATTAGAGAGGATTTGGTATCGTCCGGCGCGGATGCAAGTTGCCTGAGATGCTTAGCCATGACGAGCAGCACCCCGTA
>NW_003303567.1:122819-137724 GCF_000142945.1 Phytophthora infestans T30-4 | reverse complement strand
ACAAGTCAGGTGTTCGCAGTGCGGATCCCGGAAGCACACTGAATCTGGATGCTGGAAACATCTGGTCTGTGAGAAGTGTGGCAAGAAAGGTCATCCCGGGGATCATTGCTTCTACGTGTGTCGCGGGTGTGGCGAGATTCACGACGTCGGCAAGTGCCCGATGGAAGAATTCTACAACCAGATCCGCCAATGGTTTGATCCAGCCAAGCACCGAGGGATGTTGCCGGAAGTGGCAGAGAAGATGTTAAACTAGGACGCTCGCCGGGTTTGAATCCGGTACGAGCCGAGCGTTCTAGGTACTGCATTTATGCATTTGTGAACTACCGACGGGTACACAAGGTGAGGAAAGTTCAGCAGAACACGGCTCATCGGGGGACCCCCTCCGTTAGTCGGTGTCTGGGCGCAGTTGGTAAGTTGGATCTGGCAATATCGCTGATTTCGCTGATCCCTCTACACCACATACGCATGCCGTTTGGATTGAAGAATGCGCCTATGATTTACCAACGACTGATCGACAACGCTCTATAGGGATACGTTCAACCAAAGGAAGGATGGCAGTTGTTTGCTGAGCGAATGGCTATTGCTGAAGCCGAGTCGGGAACTCGGCGAGTCGAGCTCGGCGGAGTCAGCGATTCAACGCCAGGTCAGCTGACGAAGTTCGAAGCGGACCACCAATCACAAGCTGACTGCGATCCGGTCCAAGACCTGGTCAACGGACCAGACGGCGACATGTTCGCTAATAGAGAACCAGACCGGTCTTATTTGATCCCGGTGTTCAAGCGGAGGTCGTTTGTCGATGATATCTGTTTTGGAGGGGAGACGTTCGACGCCTGCTTGGAGACACTGGACCGACTACTAGCCCGGTTCACAGAATGTCGAATTAGCATCAGCTTTAGCAATAGTATCTTTGTCCAACCCAAGGTTGATTTCCTGTCGCATGAGATTACGCCGAGTGGCATACGCGCTGATGCGAAGAAGGTAGCCGCGATCGCCGAGCTCTCCTTCCCGAAATCAAAGAAGGGGATGCAACCTTCCTCGGTGCACTTAACTATTACGGCCGATTCATCCAGAACTTGGCTGTTTATGGAGCGGTACTCTATCAGCTAAAGGAGACGGACTTTGGTCCTGGGGGTGACTTGACATCAGCAAAAGCGTCATTCGCTGAGCTCAAAAGACGGGTAGCTGAAGCTCCAATTCTTCGCCGTTTCGACTCCGCGAAAGAAGCTCACATAATGTTGTACGCTAATGACTGGGCTTTGAGCTGTACTATGATGCAGCCGCACGTCGACAAGCTGCACCCAGTTCGCTTCTGCGGACGCGTGCTAAAGGAGAATGGACTCGGCTATCATCCCGCTGAGAAAGAAGTGGTCGCGCTGTTACAATTACTCAAAGTGTGTTACACGCTTTTGGCAGGGAAAACGCTACACGTCTACACCCGTTTCTCGACGCTGGAGTGGGTGTATAAGTCCAAGTCGTTGTACAGCCGCGCAGTAGGTTTCGCAATTATGTTGTCGCCATACGATTTGAAGGTGAAGCGAGTACGTGAACGAGATGTAGACTTCGCCCAGCTGCTCCAGGCGTCGATAACCCCGTTTATCGGACTCGACGATTCCTTGAAGCATCTTGCGCCTCCCTTTAAGAACTCGGCGACAGTTAGAATAGACCCGGAGCTGCTATACGCCCGAATACCAGCTGACTTTGCGGGCTGTGTACTGTCATTTGATGGCTCAGCGAAGATAGCTAAATACGGCGGGTATGGAAGTTGTTCATGGATACTGTGGCGCCTTCCAAATTGGGACATTGCGATCGCTGCGAGTGCGTACCTGTCGTCCACCACAGTCAACATCGCCGAGTACACCGGCATGAACAATGGAGTCTTGGTGGTGATTGACCGAGGGATAACTTACCTGATTATCGTGGGTGACTCCCGGCTTGCAATCCAGCGATCCATGGGGGTGATAGCATGCAAGAAGGAAACGTTGCAAGTGGAGCTAGCAAGACACAAGGATCTCACGAATCGACTCAACTCGGTCCGGTATCGACACATAGCGCGACACTATAACGCAGCGGCTGATTCTCTCGCTACAGAAGCACTCGAAGCAAAAGCCGGACGAGTAATTCTCGGGACGGATAGGAAAGCAGAACTGCGAACGATTAACCAAGTAGCCAAAGAACTGTACGCCATAGACAGCCCAGCGGAAACCCCGATTGTCACGGCAGTCACTCGTAGCCGAGTACGCAGAGTTCACTTTGAGGATGAGCTGGATGAAGCCTCGGCTAGAGCAAGAGGAGGAAGTCAGGATCACGAAGCCATATCAACAAAACCTGGAGAATCCGCGTTTGAAAGCACTGGAGATGAATTCGAACAAGTCAGCAGGGCGTCGACTCGGCGGACTAACCGCGCGACCCCGAATGTTGAAACAGGGTCGCAGATGAAGTCAGCCCAGACGGCTCAGAATGCCCACGACATTGATCCAGTGACAGTACAGACTGAGCGGAGACGACGAATCGCGAAGGCACAAGACGAAGAACTCAGGTGGACCGATCTGAAGGCGTACCTGAGAAGTGAATCTGAGGACCTTACACACCGTCGAGATCAGAATGCCGGCAAAGTCGCAGAAGGCTCTGTACTCAGCGAAGACGGCCTGTTATACCGCCGAGATGAAACGCGCTGACAGGGCGAACTCGGCGAACCGAACCTCTCATTGAGATTGGTGATTCCGTCAACTATAGTCGACGAGATACTTCATAACTGTCACAATGCAATCGAAGGGGGCCATCAAGGCATCGTCAGAACTTATCACCGAGTCAAGGCCAACTACTACTGGATTGGTCTTTACGCCGACGTGGTGAAACATGTTTTAGCCTGCGAGGACTGCAGTACCAGTAAGAGCAAGCCACAGCTAAGAGGTTACTCGCCGGGAAATGTGGTGCCAGACCATCCATTCCAAGTCGTGTCAATAGATTTCGTGATTCCCCTTCCTCGAACTCAGCGGGGCAATACTGCACTGCTGCTGTTCCAGGACCACTTCACGGGGTTCGTTATCGCTAAGGCTATGAATGACACCGGGGCACTCGAAGTGGCCCAAGGTATTTGAGGAGCTCAGAATGCCGCACGACATTGATCCAGTGACAGTACAGACTGAGCGGAGACGACGAATCGCGAAGGCACAAGACGAAGAACTCAGGTGGACCGATCTGAAGGCGTACCTGAGAAGTGAATCTGAGGACCTTACACACCGTCGAGATCAGAATGCCGGCAAAGTCGCAGAAGGCTCTGTACTCAGCGAAGACGGGCCTGTTATACCGCCGAGATGAAACGCGCTGACAGGGCGAACTCGGCGAACCGAACCTCTCATTGAGATTGGTGATTCCGTCAACTATAGTCGACGAGATACTTCATAACTGTCACAATGCAATCGAAGGGGGCCATCAAGGCATCGTCAGAACTTATCACCGAGTCAAGGCCAACTACTACTGGATTGGTCTTTACGCCGACGTGGTGAAACATGTTTTAGCCTGCGAGGACTGCAGTACCAGTAAGAGCAAGCCACAGCTAAGAGGTTACTCGCCGGGAAATGTGGTGCCAGACCATCCATTCCAAGTCGTGTCAATAGATTTCGTGATTCCCCTTCCTCGAACTCAGCGGGGCAATACTGCACTGCTGCTGTTCCAGGACCACTTCACGGGGTTCGTTATCGCTAAGGCTATGAATGACACCGGGGCACTCGAAGTGGCCAAGGTATTTGAGGAATGCGTCTTCAGGCAGTTCGGGGCTCCGTCGCTGATACGGCACGACCGATATCCAAGGTTTATGAGTGAAGTATTCCAAACGTTCTCCGAGATGATGCAGTTGAGATCAAGAGCTACGCTGAGTTACCGACCACAAGCCAACGGTCAACAAGAGAGGTCAGTCAAGACAATGGCTCAGACTATACGGGTCTACATGGAGGCCCACTTCAAGCCGACTGGTATGACATCACCGAGAAGATGGTACACGCTATCAACAACTCAAAAGACTCGACTCGGCGAGAAACCTCTTTGTATCTGGTACATGGTTGGGACGCCAAGTTTACACTCAAAGCTATGACGAGCTCAATACGACGTGAGCAGGGACGCTCAGCCAACTCGGCGGATGCGGTCGAGTGGCGCCGAGAAGCGAACAGACAACGAGAAGTTGCCCTACGACTAGCAGCTGAGTTCTAAGTGCGAGAGAAGGCACGACGAGCTCGAGAGCACCACGAAACACTGAGCAAGAAGGAGAAAATATCCATTCCCAACACAGCGGATGACGAAGACGGCGTTGCAGAACCAGGCGATGAATTCACCGAATCCTTGTTCAAAGAAGGAGACCAAGTCTGGGTGTTTATGGAGCGAGTCAAGTCGAGCCTGACTAAGAAGTTAGCACATCGATGGCATAGACCATTCAGGGTGAAGAAGAAGGTGGAAGAATATGCCTATGAATTGGAGTTACCCGACAAGAGCGGATATAGGTTCTACCCAGTGGTCCATGTATCACGTTTGAAGGCAGTCACCAAACTCGGCGGAAGACCCAAGACGAGGCTAATCGCCGACCTCGAAGAGACTCAGCGATTTGACTTTGACGAAGAATTACTACCGGAAGATAGCTGGGATCCAGACGCAAGTATGAACCAATATGAAGTCGAAGCAATCCTCGACGACAAGCTACCATTATCCACGAGTACGTCCCGGTCACAACGGAAGTTTAAAGTTAAGTGGGTCGGCTACGATGAGTTTACTTCGGAACCGCTGTCGAATTGGTCATGTGGAGGTCTCCTGTTTGACTATCTACGACAGAAGAAGCGTGAAACCCGTCTGCAAATGGTGCAAGTTGCAGATGAGGATATACAGTTATTGCACCAAAGGTTACACCGGCTCAGCTGACGACACAGGCCGAGTTGAGATGGAATGCTACTGTGTCCAAATTACATATACTGAATAATTACGAAATGAAGTCCTGAACGATACCTACGATACGCTCAGTCAAAAGAAGAAAATTAAAAAGAAGGCGATCCGAACTCAAAGAGAGGTGAACTTGACGGAGACAACTGGGAAGAGCTCAGCGGACTCGACGATTGGAGACGTTGCGGCGTAGCAGACGTCGCCCCCTGAGAGACTGCTGGAGGAGATGCAACATCCGCATCCGTGGCAAGAAGTATCATCGCCGAGCTAGCCAAGGAGACTGACGTCGAAGCAGGCGGAAGAAGAACCGGTGCCTCAGAACCCGACTCGGCTGACGTGGGTTGAGGCGGATCCGTTCCACTTGGGAGTAGAGTGCCGAACAGAGACATACTCGGAGACGCGCCCCGGAGATTGGGAGAACCCAACCCGTCGTCCGCCGAGTCGTCATCAGACGCACTCTCGTCATCCGAGCCGAGCTCACCGATTAAAGACCCAGCGAAGATGTGGATACCTTAGCGATTCAGCCAAGGTGGAGCACCCTGAGCGTACGGAGGAGGCGCTTGTTCGGCAAGATCGAAGTCTTCTTCAATCGCGTCGTCAACAACCTGAGGGTTTATTCCGCGCGGAGCGAAAACCAAGAAGTCCACGTTCCGAGCGCGGAAGCATGTGTTATACGGGTGAACCGCCGGGTCGGTTAGCCACCAAGCTCGCCAGGGCTCGGCTAGATCCACATCGTGAGCACACTGAACCCAGTCTCTCCGGGATGGAACCCACGAAAGGTTAACAGGAGAGTAATGGGGGACGGACGGATCGAAATAAACCTCAGCATAGCAGGTTCATAGCCGAGCTTCTGGGTGACCGCCGAGTAAAGCTGGTCGTCGACAGCGACAACATAGGATCGTAGGGTGTCACTACGGCGTTTGCGCTCGCGCTTGTACACCCGCCACAGCTCATACACTTCAGCAAGCTGAGCGGGCGTGGCAGTCGGGTTGACGTCAGGATGGAGCCCATCAACACACTTGACTCGACGATCCAATGGCGACGCTCATAGAGAGCAACAAAATA
This sequence comes from Phytophthora infestans T30-4, assembly GCF_000142945.1. Classification (NCBI taxonomy): domain Eukaryota; phylum Oomycota; class Peronosporomycetes; order Peronosporales; family Peronosporaceae; genus Phytophthora; species Phytophthora infestans. The sequence goes on along the minus strand of NW_003303567.1, from coordinate 131,736 downwards.
ACGGGTCGTTTGGCCATCTGTCTTGATGGGCCTCCCCGCTGAGTCCCAAGGACTGTCGCCACAAAGCTTCACCCACATATCGCCAAGACCTTGCATCAAGGTTCGAGGTCGGGTCTGAGAAGCCAAGCACCGCCGAGCTTCCTCCAGCACCGACGGAGAAAAGAAGAAAGGAAGCTCGGGGAGCATCCGCCGGAGACGCTGACAAGGATGACTCGGATCAAAGACAGCCATGAAGATCGTATGCCGTCAAGAAAACACGGCGTGGGTGGCACACGACGCTTGCCACCTATGAGCTCCAGCTGCACCCCTCCGCTCAGTGTATCCAATAACGCATTCCAACAACGGGCTGAGCCGAAATGCATAAATGGTACCTCGCGGAGTTGAGCCATGTGAAGAGTCAAGCGACAATCCTTGGAAACCGCTTGCGAGGCTCGAGTCCGTAACGTCGCCAGCGGGAGTGTAAGAGCGCTTGGCAGAGTGATCGAAGCCGGCCGTGATGCAGTCGAACTCGGCTGAGAGGGAACTGACGCTACCGAGAGCACACTTGGCGAAGGAGCAGCCGAAAGAGATTGGGCAGGAGCCAGGTCAGGTATTGGCGAAGGAGCAGCCGAAAGAGATTGGGCAGGAGCCAGGTCAGGAGTTGATGCAGGCCGCCGATGCGTGTGGTGCCGGTGCTTCTTGTGATGTTTCTTGTGCTTCTTGTGCTTCTTGGACCGCTTCGACCGGTGACCGGTAGGACTCGACGAGGCACGATGCTTGCGACGCTGCTGCTTTCCCGAAGCCGACGTAGAGGTAGAAGGCGTCCCATCACCAGAATCCATCGATAAATGTCGCAAGGAGTGGCGATTACTCGGCGGCAAGGACGCATCACTCATCTCATCGTCAGAGCCGAAGATTGCCGCACGAAGGCGTCTCGCCTTGGCAGAACGACGAGCATCTTCGACCGCCGAGTCAGAGCCTGAAGGACTACCCGCCGAGTTCTCGGATAAAGAAATGGGATTCAAGAGCGACCCAGCGGCAGGATTCGTCGAGCCGGTGGACGGTGCAGAGCCGTCGCGAGGCCCTAAGACCTCGTCGTCAGACGCGTCAAGGTCCTCAAGCAGCTGAGCAGTCACGGTACGAGCAGTCGCAGCAGATCTCCGGATGGGGCGCCCAGACGGAGACGTCAACACCGCCGAGCTCGCAGGGAGAGACGGTCTGAGGACACTCACGGCCGGGGTCACTAGGTCAGTCGGTGTAGTGGATACGCTTAGACCCCGAGAGGGAGAGACGTGAGAAGATCGCCCAGATGACGACCGGGTGTGCCCAACCACCGCGGATACGACGCTGAGCGGTACACTTGACCGGGGCAACTCAGCGGAGATGGGTGAAGTCGAGCCTGGGGCACAAACACTTGTAGCCGGGACAGGCAGCGAAGCCACGACATCGGAAGAGGATACCGGCGGTGGGTGAGTAGCCGCGACTGACGACGTCGATAGAGGACCAGAAGACGAAGAACCCACCGAAGTCGTTGAATCAATCGCAGGAACGGTGTCGTCGGCAGGTTCGGGCAACTCAAACTCGTATTCAACTTCGCTCGAAGCTTCATCGTCGTCTTCAGAGCGAGCGGAAACAGCTGGCTGTGTAGCAGAACTCAACTGAAGGTGACGAACCTTCTTCCACCGAGTCCGACGACGGGATTTTCCAGAGCGGGGCTTTCCCCCATCGGACACGGTAGCTTGAGCAGAACTTGAACGCAAAAGGGCACTGATAGTCTCGCGTCCCTCCTCCCCGGGAAGTGGACAAGCGTACGGCTGAAGCTGATGCGGCGCCGATGAACGATGACGAGGACCTGCAGCAGTTGGAGACTTGGGATTGGCATAACGCCGAAGCCGCTGCATAGCCCGAGCAAGTTTCGCTTCACTCAGGGCTACTGCCTTTCGCAGTGAAGCAGCGAGATTAGCAGACTGCGTGGCAGCAGCCTCCAATCAGGACATCTGTTGTCGCGCCGATGAGAGCTGAGTAGACAATTCAACATTGCTGAGGGCAAGAGAGTCCAATCGCCGAGTCAACGCGCGGTTCTCTTCTTGAACAGCTTGATGGTCGGTCCTGAGCTCACCAATGACCTCGGAATAATCAAGAGCGGCGTAGTTGCCTTTCAAGATGTCCAACAGTTTCTCCGCGGAAGAAGCCTCCAGGCTCGCTCGCCGCTGCACGGGATCGGAAGGTTCCACGGAACGAGTAAATCCGTAGGCCATGAGCCTCGCCAAGAAGGTCAATTCTTCTCGACGCTAGTATCCCTGCTCGGTAACCCTGGTCATGAGGGAGTCAAGACTCACTGGAGCAGCCGAGCTTGACTGACTGTTGGCGCCAGAAGTGGTGTCGCCCGGCAAGCTCGGTGGACCAGGTGCGCGAGATAATTCCGCCGACTCCGCGTCAGACTCATGGGAAGTTGTCAGGTCGACCAACCCAGCTTCATGCCGGTCGCTGACGCCACGTACCGACGGGTCGAGGAATCGACTCAGCTGGCACGCCTTCACCTTGACGAGGGATTGGAGGAGAATGATGGCGCCGCGAATTGTGCTGGAGTAACATGCGATGAGTAAGGAGCTGCCAAGTGAGTGACAGCGGAAGCAACAAAAGTACCGAAGAAGGTGGTGGAGAGCCGCGAGACGTCATCAGCCGAGTATGGACCAACGGTGGCAGAACCAAATGAAGGATTAAGACACTCACCAGCTCGGCTCGTATCATAACCGGGGCAGTTGTGGTGTAGGGATTTTCAGATTCGACCATACGCCAACCTACTTTAGACCAAGGATCGGCTCGGTCTGATAACCCAGAGCTTAAGAACAAAGGAGCATGGTTAGTACTGGGCGATCTGTCCGGATGATGCTATCCGGATAGCCGCTGAGCTCAACGGTCGCCTGAACCCAGCTGAAGGGCCGGTAGAGATCCGAAACGACTACATTTCACTAGATATTTGAATGAGAAGCATAGGATTCTATAGGGGAGCCGAAAAGGCTCCCAGAAGATAACAGAGCAGAATTTTTCTAGTCCAAGACACGTGTACACTTTTCCGGTAAGTCCCTGCATACGGCTGGATAATGCCTGTCGTCGATACTCGAGAGGCATAGCTTGTAGGGTATTGACTGGTAGCGCCAAGAGATTAGGTCGGTCCGGGTAGGACAAAGTCTCGCTACGCGCGAAAGAAAGCTCCGCAAACTCAGTGGGCCGGTACGTCGGATAGCCCGGGTGCCATAACACTTCTAGCTGAGCAGCCTCTGCGCTCGGTGACCCGTAAAAGCGCTCGCGCGCCGTCGTCCATCCTTTGGTTGAGACCACAGGGTTGTGAACGAGCTCAGCCGAACCAAACTCGGCGGAGCCTCGGACGTGATCTGACTTGGTTAGTCGGAGCCGAGTGGAAGCGAGCCACTCGTCTGTCCCGGAAGGGCCGAACCGCGAGGGGCCCACCCTCTGCGCAGGCCATACAACCGCCGACCTAACTCGGCGAATTGTTGTAGTTTGTGTAAGGAATCCACATCTGACAGTATTTGTGTGTTCTACTACACCCCACAAGTTTCCCAGCGACTTGTTGGGTCGGTGTCGAGTGCGATCGTCGTCCAGCTTCAGACCTGGATTGGGACAAAGCCCGCCGCATGTCTTCCTCCAAGGCATCGTCTGCAACCTGGGCCTCCTCTGAATCCTCAGGAACTTCATCATCATCATCATCATCGGCGTCGGGACTGAACGAATAATGGTCCGCTGAGATGGTACGTATCGAGGAAAAACGAATAGGAAGTTCGGAGCCGTCGGACCAATCGGATTTATCATCCTCGTCGTCTTCCGAGTTGCCGAGTCCACAGCCGGTGGGAATGGCACGTTTAACATTTGCCTTACCGGACCCAGATCCCACCAGCTGAGATCCAGTCGAGGCTGGTCGGGAAACGGTAGATACCGCCACGGAGGGTCCAGCAGTAGATCCTGACTAAGCCAAGACAGACACGACCGTGGATGCTACTAGACCCGTCGTAGAAGAGGCCATTTCCGTAGTTCCAGTCGACGAAACCGCCTTGACCAATATCGTGGTAGCTGATCCTGTCTTGGAACCGGATCCAGACTTTTGACGACGCAACCACAGACTTGGTAGTGGATCCTGTCTAGGATCCAGATCCAGACTTCGAAGACGCAACAATAGCGGATCCAGTCTTGAATCCAGATCCAGACTTCGAAGATGCAACCGAAGACTTGGTAGCGGACCCAGACTTGGATCCACATCCAGACTTCGAAGACGCAACCGAGGACTTGGTTGCGGATCCTGTCTTGGATCCCGATTATGTGGATACAGCCGGAACAAGTACCTGTTTGGGTGTCGGAACGCTGGATCCGGCCTTGGAAGCCACTTCGGCAACAGAACCGACTTGGGTTTTGGCTTTGGCAGGGGATCTAGCAGGGACAAAGCTGCGTTTTCTTGTGAGGCCTAGAAGATCCAATGCCAGAAGCAGGGATTGCGTTGCGCGGCCGTTTCGCAGTCGAAGGATCCACACCATCTAGAGGCTGCTGAGAGGTCGAAGTGCTAGCGGCCGGGGGCGATCCAGTTGGAGCCGAAAGTGGATCCGTGATGGCAACGGCCACCAAAGTCAGCCGTCGACGCGCCATGGCCCGCTCGGACAAACTTCTGTGGTGTAGTGAGTTCTCCATAGTTGCGGATAATCGCCCGTCGACAAAAACGTGACACCGCCCAAGATGTTCAAGCGACGGACCCTCGGCCATGTGATGTACAGTGACTCGACGGCGTCAGTACCGAACTCTCAACAGATATTGAATACGGTCCATATGTCACTGAATCCAGGCTGTCTTTACTATTAATAATGGACTGGCCGGATTCGCATTCAGCGGTCAAGAACTGACCATCTACGGTGCAAACCCTCGGTGGCGGTTGGGATGAGTTCGCGGAGGACTCAGCGACCCTTGGAAGACACTTTCACCGTCTGGGACAGGGCGCGGGCCGTTAAAGATACTCATGTGACGGTGCAGACGACGCTTGGCGTGCAAGAAGATCCAAAACGGAGCATTGTTCACTTGATATTTGTAAACTTGATTAGGACTTCTTATTAGGAATAGACCCGAAAGGGTAAACATTAATACAGAACAGAATTTCTACTCAAGCACACAGAGCGACGTCCGGCTTCAAGGTAAGCGTCTGGTCAAGCTTGTTTGAGTGTGTTATGCATGTTGGTAAACTCACAGCTCTGTAGCGAGAGCTCATCCGGCAAGGCCAAGAGACTGTGTATTTTGGCCGATTACTATCGGGAGGTTTTACGTGACGGCTTATTGTTGCCTATTTGCACGACTGGGAGTGCTTGTATTGCATCCCTTTTATTCTTTCAACCGAGTGTTAAGCACTCGGTGCCCTCGTAAAAGGCTTACCCGTGCCTGGTACCCTTCCGCTGTTGGGACGACGAGAATTCATAACACCTGCTAGCTTTGTTCGTGCTAGTAGTGTGTTCTTATTTTTACTGGTTGGCCTGTATAAGTAGTTTGCAAGGTCCAGTTTGTCCCGGTGCAATGGCAGAACTGGGGTCTTCAGGTCCGCTTGAACGATCATTTACTATCCTAGTAGACGTATTGTTGTGGGAACGTCCTAACTACATTTGTAGCTAGGGTTCACGTGGGAATTCCAACACCACAACTGGTGCCGCGACCCGGGAACAGATTGTGACCATTGTGAACTGTTTGTATGGCCTTCCAGTTTACGAGCTACCAAGAGAAGAAGAACAAGAAAACGAAAACAAGAAACATGGCAAAAGGACAGCCAACGGTACCAGTTACGTCTGCCAAGTCCGGTGGAGCTCGCAACGAGAGTTCAAGCCCGGCTGCGCGCTCTGCAGCCGCCACCGAGCTTTCGGTGAGCTTCGAGAACGAGGCGGACATCGGTCCTGACGCCCACGATTATATAAGATTACGAGGACAAGACGCCGGCTCCAGAGCCAGGCACAGCGACACCGGAGACGGCCACGCTATCATCGGGGCTGAGCGGGGCGACCAGGTCGCGTTCGAGGAACCTCGCCGACGGGCTAGATGGCGTTGCGGGACCGGAACTGGCCTATCAAGATTATGACGATGGGACCGAGTGTTCTAAACCTTCGGCGGTGGGTGTAAAGCATTCAGCACTGATGAAGGCACCTTGCCTACCTATCAACGGTGATACACCAGTCGCCAAGCGCGTTTCCGACCGCGTACAAGCGCTGATGCAGAATGATGAGTGGATGCAGCTGTTCAAGTTCATCCTCAAGAGAAAGGCCGACTGGCCTCCGCTTGGACAGGAACTTCAATACCCAGTCAACGCGGTGTCGACTAGCCTAGTTGCCGAGGATTCAGTTTCGCTACTGTTGTCGCTAGGCTTTGAGAATGAGACATACCCATCGACGATGTCGATCCAAAATTGGAGTCCACATGAAGCCCGTGCTGCTCTCAAGAAATGGAAGAAGAAGCTTCGAAAGGCGTTTGGCGCTGTTGGCATCAACGCTGGAAAGCAGCCGGTGAGTCGACCGATCGTTCAAGATGAAGATCTTTCCAGGATGCCGCGGCCGCAGACACCCAACGACTCGACCGTTCTCCTCCGACCAAGCGTGGAGCTGAGCGTGGAGCTGAGCGTGGTGCCTTGGGCACTACCGAAGCTTCACCGTACTTTCAAGACTCATACATGGTTACGCCACGTTCGGAGAGCCGTATGCAACGTGTTTACGCTGGTAACGAGGGTTAATTCGGCCGCCGGGGCGGTGCGCGAGCTCCCAAAGGTGGTGCCGGAATTCGTCCAGTCGACAGTGACGGTTCGTTCGGCCGCCGGGGCGGTGCGCGAACTCCCAAAGGTGGTGCCGGACGTCGTCAAGTCGACAGCGACGATTCGTCAAGTGATGATGACATTTTGGTGCGTACATTCGACGAGGAAGATCATCAACTCGAGTTGATGCGTCAGATGAATGAGCTGGCGACGCTGAACGATGTGGACCCGACATCGATGATTGAAATGGCATCGCACCGACAGTTGGATTGCATCACGCCATTCTCAAGCTCTCGCAACAAGAGCGAGAACTGTATGCAGTGGCTCCGTGGGTTCGTCTATGAAATGACTGGAACCCACACAGATGCCGACAAATGGTGCATTCCATTTGAGCTTAGTCTCCGGGACGGAGCCATTCATTGGTTCCGTCAGCTTCCGAAGAAGACGAAGCACAAGTGGGAGCTGTTGAGCGGTGCGTTCATCCGCTACTACTGCTCGCAGTTCACGCAGACGGCACTGTCACGTTACTACTCGGCAAAGCGGGAATGTAACGAACATCTGTGCGACTGCATAAACAGGCTGAATGGCTACGCCCGGAACGCCTGTCTACACTTTGAGAAGAGTGGTCGCGACGCGAAAGAACACGTACAGCAGTTCCTGGCAACGTGCGATGATAACAAGTTGGCGGAGAGTTTCTACCACACCAGAGTCACCGACATTAACGAGCTGAAAGTGATCATCAAAGATGTGTTAGAGGAACGTCCAGCTTGAAGCACGAGGTACAGTGGGACCTTCCGAGATGACACTACACCTTTGCCAGTCCAAATCGGCGACAGTGTAAAGCAAAGTGGAACGTCCCCTAATTAATTTTTTTTAAATTTGAAATTTATTTTTTTAAGAAAAAGCCTGTCATGCAAAGTTGATTTAGTGTAATGCAAAACTTTACGTGCCGTACTCCATAGGTTCGCCGCCGCCACTGACAACGCACAGTGGCGCGCCATCTTGTTAACCAAGCGCAGATCCATACATGGAAGCTATGCTCTGCAGTGTTTTCAAGCAGCTGCATCCGGCGCTCTGTTTTCTGGGCAAGCGGACGATGTTGAACTGAGCGCTGACTGGGAAAAACAACGCAAGGCAAGCCACTGAGTGTTTGTAAGTGGATGGAGCAGATCCACCAAATCTGGTGCTTGCATGGCAGCGGCGCGAGTGAGTGGCCACCCGGGAGAAGCGCGTGAGCGACATACAGCCGACGCCCTCTGGGTCTTACCTCCATTCCTTCCTCGCCCCAGTCCAACAGCCACATACACAGCAGCCATGGCGACCAAGAGCGTACGCTGGTCCACCGTCACCGTCTACGAATTCGGCGTGGGCATCGGCGGCAGCGCAGTGCCTCGACGCGGTGGTCCAGCGGTGGGGCTGGCTCGAACCCCGCAATGTGTGTGGAGGACTTCAGTGAACGCGGCGCAGCATCAGCGGGAGAAAACACAGGCGGGGGACAGGCAGGCAACCGCAGGACGACATCGGCGGAGACGCGTGCGCTGGTTCAAGCCGCTGGAGCGCATCACGATGCTGGAGAAGGCAGGCTACAGCGAGGAGCTTATCTTCCGCATGCTCATGGAGTCGTCTAGCATCGCCCAGTCGCGACGGCTCCGTCTGCGTGTCGAGTGTAGCTGGAATTCCGTTGCAATCGGCTACTAAGGCCCAGTCCTGCCCAGCCTTGTGTGCGTCGAGAACGCGTGTCCGGGCCGCGAGGCCATGCTTTGGTTCTGTTGGCATGATGCCAGAAGAAGAGGTTTTGATGCCGACCACCAGTTAGCTCTGCACTAAATCGCCATTGCTCTAAAGTCAATTTTTGAAAATAAAAATTAAAAATTTCTTTGTCACTTAAGTTACTTCACACCGCTTTGCTTTTACACTGTCGCCGATTTGGACTGGCAAAGGTGTAGACACACGACCTGCCTCTACATATCAGCCAACCGGCTAATGCTCAAATAAATCATTCTGCAATCTGCCGTCGTTCCAACAGGTTAACAGCCACTTCGCTGGTACTGGGAACTGACCACAATGAAAGATCAAGACCAAGGCGAGCGACAGCAACGCCCTTTCCCGACAAGGCCGGACTCCCCGAGCCTAACCACTCGCCTACGGACGAAGGAA
>NW_003303567.1:115800-122664 GCF_000142945.1 Phytophthora infestans T30-4 | reverse complement strand
CAAGATCGACCATTTCCTGGTCGCGTGGCGCCCAACGCTTTCGCACGCAGGCACGGCAGCTTGGTTTGAAGGCTCCAAGCTTCAACTTCGCACAGAGGAGCTCATCCACAACGTGTATCTGACGGGCCCGGGCAAGAATTCGCTACTCATGCGCAATCTGAGCGGCGATGCACGAGACGGGTACATCGCGAACCAAGAAGAATTACTGCAGCTTGGACTGGAAACTCTAGGCCTCCGCCTGAAACGTGAGTTTGGAAGTCGCCTGTCGACTCTACAAGTATGCCGCTTAGTAGCAAGCGAGTGGAAACGACCCGCAGAGAGCTACCGCCAGTTCTCAGTCGCTTACGCGCAATGGCAGCTGCAACTACACGAGACAAGTCGGTGTGACGTTCCACACGATCTTGGGAGCTGGAACTTCCACCCAACAGTCAACGTATATTGAGCTGTTGAAGCAAAATGTGAACTGAGCTACATCTAAATTCTACTCCTCTTTGCTCTCTCCTGCCAGTCCATGGCAGTCCAGGGAGAGGCTTGTTGCACTTGCAGTTGCACTTGCAAGTGCAGCAACAGCTGCATGCTGCAGCTTGTGGCCAAGAACCTGTTGACCATGATCATCAGCAGCTTGCCTGGAAGTACTCGTGTTTAGGACAGCTTGTCCAGGGCTAGCGCCCACCATCACACTGCCCCCCAAGCTTTCATAAACCACGAAGTGCACGTACTCCATGAATCCTTGTGCGTCGGTAAACTTACCACAAAAAGTTAAAGCCGAAAGAACTGTTGCTGAAATCTCGATCATCTTTAGTCCTTGGTTTCTTACGCTGCAGTACGGCAGCTACTGCGCGCTGCAGGCGTTCGTCGTTTTTGTCGTTGGCATAGTTGTTCATGAGCTGCGGTACATCCTCGCTGAGAACTTTCATCGGATCCCAAGAGTCCTCAATCTCTTCAAGTCCTTGCCACTTGACCTTGACTTCAAACGCCTTCATGTCATCATGGTAGCGGTGGTCCACTAATGCATCAACTGCCAGCAGTGTTCCTTGTGACGCTACGTGATCGATTAAATCAGTCGAAATGTTGAGAGAAGAATCTGCATAGTGCTTAAGTCGCGATGGATGTACCTTCATCGTCTTCCCTGTCGCTAGGTGCTCCACAGTGAAAAAGTACTCGGCCGCCACAGTAACACGATACGGGCCAACCCATGTCACCCTAAGTTTGTTGGCGTGCTGCTTTTCGTCTACACGAGACCGAAGGACGTAGTCACCGACAGTGAAATTTACAGCACGTTCATAGTGATACCGAGATCGATATCGCTGGCTCTGACGCTTTCGCACGTCTTCCACTACTTTGTGCGTCTTTCGAACGCTTTGCCGCATCTGACTCAGGTTCTTGTCCAAGTCCGGTCGGTCTTCAGGAAGCGAGACAATGCGTTTCTCGCATGCATGCACAATAGGAAAAGATTCCTTTTCAATGACACTCCAGTTGAGCGCTGACCCTGAGAACGATCCACCCATACAAATTAAAAGCTCATGCTGCTGCTCTTGGATCGGCGTGTCATGTTTCCACTGCCCAACTTGCGTTATCACGAGTCCCCAGCCCGTGTCCGATGCATCCGACAACAGAGCTGCTTAGATGGGTCTGGGTACGCTAGCATTGCTGAGTGCGACAGCATTTTTTTTACCTTCACGAACGCCTCCAATTCATCTTCAGAAAAAATCACTCGAATACCTGCAGCGACTCTCTTGTTGCGCTTTGTCCCCTGAAGAGATCGACCCGGTAGTTCTTGTACAGGTTTCACCACACGAGAGTAATCAACAAGTCCATCACGCATTCAATTCGTTGCGCAGACAAACTGTTGTAGTTCAGCTGCTGTCGACGGCACTGGAATCTGTTGAAGTGCCTCAATCCGCTCAGGATCATGACCCACACCGTTCTCGTTGATAATCCGACCGCACCATTTAATCTCAGTCTGAAACAAACTGCACTTTTTCGGGTTCAACTTGAATCCTACTTCGTCAAGCCGATACAGAATAGACTCAATAGCGGTCATGAGCTCATCGACCGTATCACCAAATACGAGCAGATCATCTATCCAAACGAGAACGCATTCATGAAGGTACTCTTTTAGTACTTCCTCCACAGTCGATTGAAAACGCAAAGCTGCATCCGTGCAACCCTGCGGTACTCTTGTTGGAGTAAAAATTCCACGATCCGTCATATACGAGAGCAGTTCTTGAGACTCGATATGCAAAGGAAGCTGCCAAAAACCCTTGATAAAATCAAAGATCGCATAGAATTTATTTCCTTTGCACTTCTCCAGTCGAACTTGCAGGCTGGGCATGACACCTGCAATGGGCTCAGTCATATCGTTGAATGGGCGATAATCGTTGGCTTGCCGAAACTCGTTACTACCACATTTCCTCACAGGCAATGCTGCACAGGCCCACCTACTTGCCTTGTTCTCCTTCACCCTCCCCAAACGCACCAGCTCAGCGTTGAACTGTGCCATAAATGCCGATTTCTCGGGACTATATTGACGAACTTTGCACTTGTAAGGCCTTGCATTTGGTTTCAGCCGGATCTTCAGCGGGGGTACTCTTGCAGGAGGGTCGTCACCAAGAATGAGTCTCCATCCTTTAAAAGAAAACAAAATGGCACGCAAACGGTCTACTTCAGCTCCAGGCGAAATAATCTCACGGTTCAAACAGTCTGCAACGATACCATCGATCACTTCTGCCAGTCTGCATCCTGCGTGACGCCACGCACAGGTACCCCAGTTGGTTCTCCAAATGAGTCATCGTCATCGCGATTCTGTGCCGCGAGCTGCTCAAGCTCTCTATCCACATCGATTACTAGTTCCGCCCAAAGCACTCGGCCCACAATCAACTCGTCGTCATCCGACTCGACGATTAGACACCGCTTCTGGTCTTGACATCGTACTGGCCCAGCGGCTGTGTTCAAACACAAATACACATCCGCACCATGAGTTGCCGTAAGGATTGCACCGCCTACCGCTTCCAGCTCCACTGGTTGATCCAATTCCACTTGTACAACCGTACAGTTCGAGAGCCTGTAGTTCTTTCATCATCTTCTGAGAAATAATGTTCCAGTCTGAGCCACTGTCAGCGCAGTAATGAGCTTCGAGCACCGCATTCAGTGTTGCAGTCGGTCGAATCCGATCGTTGCCCTTTTCACGCGGGTTTACGCGTTTGACCCGAAATCGTTTGGCATTCTGCTTCTTTGGAGCACGCTTGGCCATGATTTCTTCCTTTTCAACTTCGTCAATGTCTGGACACTCACTCAACCAATGATCCTTGCCGCATTTAAAGCAACCACCACGTGGCTTGCCCTTTGCTACTGCATTTGAAATTCCAGTGATTGGAGGCCTCTCACTTCGACGAGCTGCACCAGCGTCTTGCTGTGCTTTCCTTTTGCTCGTCCATGGCTTAGTCTGCGCAACAGTACGGTCGTTGTCCGACTTCTTCGCCACTCGAACTTCGCTGTGCCGCGATTGTTTTCCGTCTCGCTTCGCGTGTTGTTGGCTCCTCAGTATCGAGCGGTGCACAGCATCCTGCTCAAGAGCCTTCTTTCTGACTAGCTTGTACAGAGCTACGTCGTTCTTCGCGCTACTCTTGTCGATGAGCTTCTGGTGAGTCTCCACCTGCTCACGTAGAGCTCTTGGCCGCAAATGCTTCTTCAATATGGTGCACTTATGAGTCATCCCCATTGTCGTAGAGAAAATACCTTGCAGTCCGTTCTGCAGAATAATTTCCTCACACCTTTTGAAATAATTCACCTGACATCATCTTCTCTCAAATCCATACGAAGCTTCTCGTCAAACAGCGCATCAATGTTGTCAATGTCGCCGTTTTTCACGGTGTTTACAATCTTGTCGATCTCACTGAGGATTCGTTCCTCGGTGACATTTTCAAGTGGTATTTCCCAGTCGTACTTGCACATCATCTTCAGTAGTTGATGGTCGAAAGTACTTTTGACTGTCATCATCGGCTTTGCTTTGTCCTCTCCTGATATCGCACAGCGAGCAGAAATTGCATCCTCGTACTCACGACGTTCCTTCTTCCACTGCACCAGCTTGGCGTGAGAGATGTCGGTGATCCAAGGTGGAAGGATGGCCGACGATGTGACTGGCACGCTCGCCATCGACCTTATGTCGCCGTTATCTCCTCGACCTCGTTGTCGGGCAGGCTCCGCCGTCGTAATTCCGCTGCACGTTCTCATCCGTGCTTCACAGATACTATTGTTAACAATGTGACGTTCCACACGATCTTGGGAGCTGGAACTCCCACCAACAGTCAACGTATATTGAGCTGTTGAAGCAAAATGTGAACTGAGCTACATCTAAACTCTACTCCTCTTTGCTCTCTCCTGCCAGTCCATGGCAGTCCAGGGAGAGGCTTGTTGCACTTGCAGTTGCACTTGCAAGTGCAGCAACAGCTGCATGCTGCAGCTTGTGGCCGAGAACCTGTTGACCATGATCATCAGCAGCTTGCCTGGAAGTACTCGTGTTTAGGACAGCTTGTCCAGGGCTAGCGCCCACCATCACAGTCGGAAACCAGGGCGTCTAACAACATTGCTTTGAGCGGATTCTTGACGAACGCATGGGCAATGCATACCAACCTTCTACGAACGATCATCCGAGAAAATTCGGGACATCCAATTGATGAAATGGACCGTGCGATTCGAAAGCTGTGTGCACTAGCCGTTCATTAAGACATACTGACTGCTAGAAGCACATTCTCCACCAACACTGGTAAACGTAAACAGACCAACTCGGCGCCTCCACGAGACCGTGACTAGAAGACGATGAAGACTGATCGTTAGTCGAAGCCGGGGAAGACCGCACGTCGTGACTATTCTAAAGCTCGTTGCGGAAAATGTGGCGAATTGGGCCACACTACCGGATACCACGACACCTTCGTGCGGCGTGGTAAGAACAGCGGTCATGCCGCCTCTTCGACAGCTATCGGCAGAGATCAACCGTCATCAGCCTCTGACTCCAGCGATAAACGCAGGATTGAGTTCATGGAGTCTGATGAAAGCTCGTTAAGGTCACGGGAACCGTCGGCAGAACTGCGTCGTATACACGACCCAGTGATAGCTGGCGGTGTCCCGATCATTGACTCAGGGTCCACCTACCACATTACAAGGGACTCGACAAAACGCTTTGATATGAAAGAGTGCAGGATGTATGCAGTCGAGCTTGCGGATGGAGAACTCATTACGGGAGAGCGGATGGGCAAGATGAAACTTGACGACGTGAATAAGATTGTCTTGGACAACGTCGTCTACGCGCCGGGCTTCAATCAAACACTGATCTCTGTGAAACAGCTTATTGACCAAGGCATTAAAGGGGAGTTCACGGACAAGGAGTGCTTCATATATGACAAACCAGTCTACGCGGGGGTGTCTCGAGGTGTGTACACGCTAAAAATTCCATCTAGACTAGCATCGCTCCGCGCCCAAATTCAGTGGAAGACTGGCACCAACGCTTGAACCACCTGAACTACAGAGCGATCAGGGAACTGAAAAAATCCAGCGCCGTGAAAATCGTGGGCCCAGTCACACCCCTCGAACCTGTGAGACTTGTGCCAAGAGCAAGATCACTCATTCTCCAGCTCTACGCGTGGCGACGCGCCCTCCGGAAGCTCAACACGAAGTTTCCCATGGTGACTTGGCCGGGCCTTTCCGACGAAGCTACAACGGCAACAGCTATTATTTTGCTCTGAAGTGGATGGGTCACACGTCAGTCTACTTTCTCAGACACAAAAGTGACGCAGCAAGAAGCTTCAAAGCGTTCATGAAGGTCATCAACCGACGGTTTGGAGACACCAAGAGCCTCAAGATCTACCGGTCTGACAACGGTGGCGAGTTTCTTGGAGCAGAGTTCCGCAAGGTGTGTGAGGACGAAGGCATTTCCACGGAGATGTCGGAACCGGACGCACATCACCAAAATGGGGTTGCGGAACGCACCCACCGTACGTTGGCCGACAGCGCACGGGCCCTCATGCTGCAAGACGATATGCCACATTATCTATGTGAGTATGCCATTCGCAGTGCAGTACATACGCGAAACCGGGTCCTAGCAAAATGTGACAAGACAAACCCACCATTCGAAAAAAATTGGGGTCGAAAGCCTGACATGAAACACGTCAAGACGTTTGGTCAACGCTGCGTGGTGTTAATTCCCAGTGAAGAACGATCAACCAAGTTCCAGTTTCGGCTGAAAGGTAGAGCAGGTATTTTCCTCGGCAGCGACCCTGAACAGAAAGGCTATTTTGTATACGTCACGGGTCGAGGGCATCGTGTTGTCCACAGCAGGAGCGTGGTTTTTCTGGAACCACCAAACGCTCATACGTCTCGAGGAGACCATACAGATGACCCACTGGCTATTGTGGACGAAGCCGAGGAGTCCAGCAGCGACAATGACGGCAATGGTAATCACGAAGAACGCGTAGATGACGAACCAGAAACCAAGACAACTAGACGGGATGGGTTGCGCGAGTCAAGTCGTCGACACCGCAACCGGCAGCCAGAAACCTCAGAGAGTCCCGAACCACTTCGGCGCTCAATTCGTATTGCAGCTCAAATCACAGGCCAAGCACTGAGTGCTGAAGGAGCTACTCTGGATGCAATAATCCAAGCGCCACAGAACCTGCGCGAAGCAAAGAACTCTAAGGATTGGCCTCGTTTGGAAAAGGCAATTCAAGAAGAGATCCAAGCTCTCCGAGACAACGACACCTTTGAAGTCGTTGGCCCCCCATCGGCGCCAACATCATCGGCAGTATGGTGGCTTTCCGCGGGAAACTGGGCGGGGATGGACGAATCGATCGCGTAAAGGCACGAGTTTGC